>NC_088202.1:22471657-22775157 GCF_037126465.1 Ornithodoros turicata
CATGATATTATCATGAATATTTGGCTCATGGCGTTGCTTCACATGTTCATGACTATCAAGGTCCTCATGCAAGATGTTTACATTGAGACATTGGAGAACAGCTTTGGCTCCATGAAGGTGATTTACAATATTTCAAGCTAGCAAGGATTACTAAGCAATCGTCCTACATTCCTCACTTACAGGCACTGTTCGAACAATTAGCGGGGATAGTGGATGTATTCCCTCTCCTGAAGGACATCCTGTCATTGCGTGCACTACAAATTTCCTTGCCTCAATGCTGTTTCTCGGTCATGTATCTAAGATATCAGGGCACCACTTCTACCTTATGTGTGTGCCACATATTGTATCTACACAGTTATAGTGCATTCGGGAAAACTACTGAAATATGAAATTGCATTGTTCCTATACTGTGCAGGCAGGTTCTGTCTGTTTTAGGCATTCTAATAATGCTAACTTTTGTGTTAGGCGATGTCCAGGAGATTACTGGAGCTGTGCTCAATCTCTGTGTGTGGTGGCTGTTCATGAGACCCTGACCAGAAGCAGGGGGCTACACAAGCTCACCACAAGAGATAGTAAATGAGTCACTAAAACACTGACAACTCTGCAAAGCATTAATTGCAAGTGGACAAGAGAAGGGCTTCAGTTAACGTGTACAAGCAGTCTCATACCTATAATTTTTGGTTTTTGGCACCCCGGGGCCATTCGACGCCATTAATCGGCGGCTTCTGTAGAATCGTAGGGATGGGGAAACAAACACGCCATGCCTGACACGCCACGAGTTTTCTATGTGTTTACGTTTATGTTTAGTTTTATGGAGCACAGGGCATAGGCTTAGCATAGCCAGCAAGCAAAATCGGGCATTTCATTAAATGACTGAACGATTCCAGACATGAAATGCCGGGTTCGGCATGAGGCAATGAGGGTTGTCCACGTGCTTATCGGCGGGGGGAGGGCTGCGTGCGCGCTTACCCTCTCACCTTTTTCAGCCTGGGCAAACTTCTTTGGCCATACGTGGGCCGACTTCAATCATTTTTTTTTTCAGCTACAGCAGCTGTGCAGTAGACTGTTTACTTACATGCAAAGGATAGCCATACACAAAAGTACAAGTGAAAATATATTTATTAAAGCCAATAGTGCAAGCAATTATCTTATGACTCTCTGCGAAGGAGAAAAACCTAAAAAAAAAAAAACCCTGATGCAGAAGAAACACAATACACGTAACAATACTTATTACAGGCATGATGCAATAGCATTGAAGGGGTATCACAATTTTTTATTAGTGATAATCACGTAAGTTTTCAATTAAGCAGAAGGAGTAGCACATTTAATTCAAAGAAGAGATTTTTAATCAATACGATTACAATCAAAATTAAAAGTTTTATTATAAAGTATTATTATACGTGACCACCATAGTGGAGCTTTAATTACAAGTGCCGATAGTTAATTGTGGACAGCAGAGAACCTGGAAGTCCACGGGACACGAACACAAGAGGAAATAAAATCTATAACACTACAAAGAAGTTATTCTTAATCAAAACAAGAGGAGGAGAATAATCTATGATTTTAAATATCATGAAATCATCCTCGTGACTTAATCTAGTCGAACCCAATACAATTTTCATTCTAAGAGACACTACAAACCTTACTTTGTTTTATGAATCCAACACAGAAAATGTATTAAAAAATGAACTTCACCGCATAGCACGCTCTTAGCCAACAACCAGCTCTAATATCATCTGCCCTGATTTGTTGAAGTGTACACCTGTTTTGTGACAGTTATGAACATTTTCAAGTGCAATAGGGAATCTAAGTTGATTATTCCAACATTACACAATTAACCGATTTCTTATTAAGTGAACAGCATAGACGTAAGGAAATAACGAGAAACAAAACGATCAACAGCTAATAGAGAACCAAAACCCATCACGTAAACAAGAGGTACACAAAGGATTAATAATTGAAAAACAATCTATCAAAACGAGAAACATGCACGCACTTAACACTGAATAGCAGAGAAACACTCTAAACGGCGCATCTGCCAACGTGTAAACAACAGACACATGCAGGAAAATAATTGAAAAACAGTCTATCAAAACGATAAACATGCACGGATGAATAGCAGAGAAAGGAAGTTCTGATAGCTGTATGTAATTAACTGTGAACAGCAGAGACCCTGGAAGACCACGGGACACGAACACAAGAGGAAATAAAATATATAACACTACAAAGAAGATATTCTTAATCAAAACAACAGAGGAGATTAATCTATCACTTTAACTATCATAAAATCATCCTCGTGACTTAATCTAGTCGAACCCAATACAATTTTCATTCTAAGAGACACTACAAACCTTACTTTGTTTTATCAGCACAGAAAATAGATATGTTAAAAATGAACTTCACCGCATAGCACGCTCCTAGCCAACAACCAGCTCTAATAATATCGGAGGATAATATCTAATAATATCTACACTGATTTGTTGAAGACGGGAGGCGTACACCTGTTTTGTGACAGTTACGAACATTTCGAGCGCAATAGGAAATCTAAGTTGATTATTTCAACGTTACACAATTAACCAATTTCTTATTAAGGGAACAGCATAGACGTAAGGAATATCGAGAAACAAAGCGATCAAATAAAATCATCGATATCGATTATGATATATAATCATAAAATCGAACAATATACAATTTTCATTCTAACAAACACTACGAACCTTGATGGAGGTATCCAAGACATAGAAACTATGCACTGTTTTCATCTCGGTTTTCACTCTTTTCCTCACAGCCGGGAGGCTGTATGCTTTATCCCATGCTTTATCACTCAAAGGGTTGGGGGCTATCCTGGGGGCTATCCTGTTTGCTCGTCCAGCAAACAGGACGTTCTAGAGATCAGATAAGATAGTTCAAAGGCGATATATTTTATTGTGCAGCGCAAATAGATGTCGATATTACTCGTTGGGATCGCTATCTTTTCGCATCCTTTCCTTGAAACGGAAATCTTCCGTCAAAGTGTTTGACAAGTCGAATAAGTTTGTACAGATGCGATATTCTTATTGAACATGTAGAGAAAGTCCAAATTATTATTAAATGGTAGCAACAATACTCAGTCAGAAACGAGAAACAAATTTAATTACATCATTTTTTGTAATATCTTGCAACTGAAAGTTCTAATGAACCACACAGAAAAATCAAATGTGAAACACAACTCAGAAATATGAGGCATTCCCAACTCAGAGATTATTTTTACTTATCTCAATCGAGTGAACAATTGAAACAAATACGACACAATTAATACATCATGCATACACAATGTCCAACTCATATAATATCAGTCGAACCTGAAACAAAACAATAATTAATTCAGACAAATCATTTCTAAGCAAGCAGCCTGAATACACCGTAGAATCTGTACAGAAACTTGTCATTTTCAATGAATAAACATGATCAACTAGTGGATTCAAGCGATAAAGTGTGATGGAACCCGACGACCCCCAACACCAACAGCAAGTTATGGAGGGACGGGCTCTAGCATGGCCTTGTACATAGAATCATTGAAAGCGCACATTTTTTCTTACTCATCACATCTTTTTGTAAATCAATTTCCATAATTCTCATGGCATGTGGATATTAATAACATTCTATAAAAAATTAATCAATAAAATGATCATAGATATCCTTTTAATTAAGTGTAGACGCGCACTTGAAAACAGAAGAGACAATTGTTCTACATTGAAAAGATGGACAGATTTTGTACTCGCTACCATAAGTCATGGGAGGACATGATAAAACACTGCTTCGAAAAGGAAGAGCCGCGAACGATTCCATTATCGCTGCATTTCAATACGTCCTAGACATGGTCGTATTCGGAGATATGGTACAAACTAGTAAATTTCGTTCGGAAAATATTCGTAACTTTTAATATCCACGACATAAAGAATTCGCATTATGTTATAGTGTATACAGAAAATATCAATCCATTGGATTAACTTCTCTGACATCGTGAAAGAGTGCTCGTCAAAGTGGGCGAGCTAAAGCTTGCGTATTGTGAAATTACACATTCTACAACACTGATCATAAATCGCAACACCTGTTCAAATTTTAATTAAACTCTTACTGATGTGTGGTAGTCACCACTTCTCCTGAATGCGAATCGATAAATTTTAGCATTTAATCGACAATCAAATATCTTGTATAGTATGTGTGAGTATATGCACAACTTTTTAATCTATACCTTTAGAAAAATGCAAGAAATAGCGTGCAGTTTTGACTTTGAAAATTGAAAGAAGAAAATAATATTTAGTGTAGAATTTGCGTTTTACAATGTTATGAGCTAAATACTTATAAAATTAAAGTATTGCCTTTCCATTTGTAGTGCCCGGATGCTATGACACTAAAATAATGTGATAGTTTTTCTGTATGGCTAGGGAAATCTCGAGTATATTTTGTGAATTGGATCTACGTTTATATGTTACCTGCGCTGATCTGCGTATTATAATTAATATAACATACCTTCCGTTGTGTTTATGCATAACGCTCATCTTCATTGTATACTGGTTAATCATTTCTGATGGCGGTTGTGTGATCCGTTTCTCCCAAAATCTGATTGCCACTTGGAAATTATTTCATATACGTTTGTGTGCCGTGTGTTAGGAAGATTACGTGATTAGAAATGTAGACTTCGCCTGCACATCATGCTTGTAAAATCCTCCATTTGCATCGCGGCATTTGATAATAGATTCGCTTTTCGCGAAGGCTTCGTGTTATCTCGCAGGCACTGAACTCGAATGCGATTGTAAAAGTTGTCGCGAACGCTTTGACTTATCCCGCCGCAATCAGTTATCTTGTCTTATTTCCCGTTTTGCCCTATCTTGGACAGCTCATTTTTCCTATCCAGTCATACAAGGTGGTGGTGGTGGTGGTGGTGATAGGGCTTGCCGTTGTCGGCCTCACATATGTGGGCAACGTCACGACTCACGCCCTGGGGGAATGTGCGTCCTGGGCCGACTTCTAAGGGAACTGTGCCGACATATGTCTGAAAGCGTCTGAGGAAAACCCAGGAAAAACCCCAGACAGCACAGCCGGCACCGGGATTCGAACCCGGGTACCTCCCAGTCTCGGACCAAACGGACAACTGTGTTGACGAAAATATTTATTCCGCACTCCAATCGGGTTGCTTGTCAAAGACGCATTTTCTTCTTCTTTTACTACGTCTGGGCTAGTGCAACTAATTGATAAATATACATGCACTGTGGAATTTAATTCATGAAATATGATAAGTTTTCACAAGAGATTAGTGATCCTTTTTTGTAATCATAGATTGATGTATCATGCCTCTAAATTTCAATTAGCGATTCTTCTAGAATTCTCTCCTTCGGGTGTCGGTGTTGTATAGAGTGTGGTCGTGTAAAATCTCTTTGATTGCCAGTGCTGATTCCATGTGAGAATTCTTACACACAGTATGGAATATTCGTTTCCTTAACGATCACTGTTCTCAGTCTAGCCATGCCAAATGCAAAGTGTTTTTCATTGTGATGCGTAGAATTTATTATAATGATGAGAAAGAATACAATTATTATTTTAATTATATGCTTGTTTATTCCAATAAATTACAATTCTATTCCAAACTCTGAAGTTTTCATTTGTTGTCTTGATTCATGAATTCCGAAGACATCAAGTAGTTTATTCTGATTATTGGGCACTTGAATTCAGCGTTGATTAACGCAGCTGATTTGTTGTCGTCGTGTTTGTGTTGCTTCAACAACTTGCACTTTGTCGCGACGAACTTGCACAGTCTCTTATTGATGTTTCCTTTCTTTGTATGAAAATTCTTGAATGGCGTACAAGAGAGTATTAGATGAAAATCGTCCAGTGGTCCACCGCAATTGATATGTTTGTTGAGTTTCAATAAGTGATGATACATCAGACCTTGCACAAGAATATTGAACTTCTGTTCATTCGACATCACTGACTGGTAGAATAGAATAATTGCGTTGCCGTGGTAGTGGAACGTATCACGTGATAAGATTTCATGTACTTTCCATCTCAGATATGTGTAATTTCAACAAATCCGTAATGAACCGTGCGATATAGAGCGCTTGTATATGATAATTTGTTCTGATTGCTTTCTTGATGAAGGCAATGCCCATTGCAATGATTACAATTACATCTGGTCTAGTGTATTTCAATTCTTCGTTAGAAAATCTCAAAAACTTCGCCATCAATCCCAGTGGCCCTTCCGACGTTGATGTGCAGATATTTTTATAATATGTAGATGTAGATTCGGCACATAAATTCTTGCATAGTCAGTTCTGTAGTCTGTACCATATCTCCGAATACGACCATGTCTAGGACGTATTGAAATGCAGCGATAGAGGCATCGTTTCGCGGCTCTTCCTTTTCGAAGCAGTGTTTTATCATGTCCTCCCATGACTTATGGTAGCGAGTACAAAATCTGTCCATCTTTTCAATGTAGAACAATTGTCTCTTCTGTTTTCAAGTGCGCGTCTACTCTTAATTAAAAGGATATCTATGATCATTTTATTGATTAAATTTTTTTAGAATGTTATTAATATCCACATGCCATGAGAATTATGAAGTGATGAGTAAGAAAAAATGTGCGCTTTCAATGATTCTATGTACAAGGCCATACTAGAGCCCGTCCCTCCCTAACTTGCTGTTGGTGTTGGGGGTCGTCGGGTTTCATCACACTTTATCGCTTGAATCCACTAGTTGATCATGTTTATTCATTGAAAATGACAAGTTTCTGCACAGATTCTACGGTGTATTCACGCTGCTTGCTTAGAAATGATTTGTCTGAATTAATTATTGTTTTGTTTCAGGTTCGACTGATATTATATGAGTTGGACATTATGTATGCATGATGTATTAATTGTGTCGTATTTGTATCAATTGTTCACTCGATTGAAATACGCAAAAATAATCTCTGAGTTGGGAATGCCTCATATTTCTGAGTTGTGTTTCACATCTGATTTTTCTGTGTTGTTCATTAGAACTTTCAGTTGCAAGATATTACAAAAATTGATGTAATTAAATTTGTTTCTCGTTTTTGATTCAGTATTGTTGCTACCATTTAATAATAACTTGGACTTTCTCTACATGTTCAATGAGAATATCGCATCTGTACAAACTTATTCGACTTGTCAAACACTTTGACGAAAGATTTCCGTTTCAAGGAAAGGATGTGAAAAGATAGCGATCCCAACGAGTAATATCGACATCTATTTGCGCTGCACAATAAAATATATTGCCTTTGAACTATCTTAACTGACCTCTAGAACGTCTTGTTTGCTGGAGGAAGGAATATAGCCCCCAACCCTTTGAGTGATAACGCATGGGATAAAGCATACACTCTCCCGGCTGTGAGGAAAAGTGTGAAAAACGAGATCAAAACAGTGCATAGTTTCTATGTCTTGGATTCCTCCATCAAGGTTCGTAGAGTTTGTTAGAATGGAAATTGTATATTGTTCGATTTTATGGTGGTTCAATGATAGATTATTTTCCTCTGTTGTTGTTTACGTGTCGTCGCTTAGAGTGTTCCTCCGCTCTTCAGCGTTAAATCTGTGCTATAGTGTAATATTTCTCCTTTTGATAGATTGATTAGCTATTATTTCTCTATGTGTTGGATGGTGCGCAGGTTTGGCTCTCTATTAGCTGTTGATCGCTTTGTTTCTCGATATTTCCTTACGTCTATGCTGTTTACTTAATAAGAAATTGGTTAATTGTGTAATGTTGGAATAATCAACTTAGCTTCCCTATTGCGCTCGAAATGTTCATAACTGTCACAAAACAGGTGTACGCCTCCCGTCTTCAACAAATCAGTGTAGATATTATTAGATATTATCCTCCGATATTATTAGAGCTGGTTGTTGGCTAGGAGCGTGCTATGCGGTGAAGTTCATTTTTAACATATCTATTTTCTGTGTTGATAAAACAAAGTAAGGTTTGTAGTGTCTCTTAGAATGAAAATTGTATTGGGTTCGACTAGATTAAGTCACGAGGATGATTTTATGATAGTTAAAGTGATAGATTAATCTCCTCTGTTGTTTTGATTAAGAATATCTTCTTTGTAGTGTTATAGATTTTATTTCATCTTGTGTTCGTGTCCCGTGGTCTTCCAGAGTCTCTGCTGTCCACAGTTAATTACATACAGCTATCAGAACTTCCTTTCTCTGCTATTCATCCGTGCATGTTTATCGTTTTGATAGACTGTTTTTCAATTATTTTCCTGCATGTGTCTTTTGTTTACACGTTGGCAGATGCGCCGTTTAGAGTGTTTCTCTGCTATTCAGTGTTAAGTGCGTGCATGTTTCTCGTTTTGATAGATTGTTTTTCAATTATTAATCTTTTGTGTACCTCTTGTTTACGTGATGGGTTTTGGTTCTCTATTAGCTGTTGATCGTTTTGTTTCTCGTTATTTCCTTACGTCTATGCTGTTCACTTAATAAGAAATCGGTTAATTGTGTAATGTTGGAATAATCAACTTAGATTCCCTATTGCGCTCGAAAATGTTCAAAACTGTCACAAAACAGGTGTACGCCTCCCGTCTTCAACAAATCAGGGCAGATATTATTACAGCTGGTTCTTGGCTAGGACCGTGCTATGCCGTGAAGTTCATTTTTTTAAATATATTTTCTGTGTTGGATTCATAAAACGAAGTAAGGTTCGTAGTGTCTCTTAGAATGAAAATTGTATTGGGTTCGACTAGATTAAGTCCCGAGTATGATTTTATGATATTTAAAATGATAGATTATTCTCCTCCTCTGTTGTTTTGATTAAGAATAACTCCTTTGTAGTGTTATAGATTTTATTTCCTCTTGTGTTCGTGTCCCGTGGTCTTCCAGGTTCTCTGCTGTCCACAATTAACTATCGGCACTTGTAAGTAAAGCTCCACTATGGTGGTCACGTATAATAATACTGTATAATAAAACTTTTAATTTTGATTGTAATCGTATTGATTAAAAATATCTTATTTGAATTAAATGTGCTACTCCTTCTGCTTAATTGAAAACTTGCGTGATTATCACTAATAAAAAATTGTGGTACCCCTTCAATGCTATTGCATCATGCCTGTAATAAGTATTGTTACATTTATTGTGTTTCTTCTGCATCAGAGTTTTTTTTGCTAGGTTTTTCTCCTTCACACAGAGTCATAAGATAATTGCTTGCACTATTGGCTTTAATAAATATATTTTCACTTGTACTTTTGTGTATGGCATGTAAACAGCCTACTGCACACCTGTTGTAGCTGGAAAAAAATTATGATTGAAGTCTGCCCACGTATGGCGAAAGAAGTCTGCCCAGGCTGAAAAATGTGAGAGGGTTAGCGCGCACGTAGCCCTCCCCCCGCCGATAAGAACGTGGACAACCCTCCGCACACGCTCTTTGCATGTCTCTGCATGTTATAAGCGCGCGGACAACCCTCCGCACACGCGCCGCGCAGGGCTCAGGGGTAGGGGTGCCGTAGTTTCTCATTGCCGCTTATAGGACCAGACTAAGTACTACTGAAGCACTTCAGAAACCACATATATCCACACTGTTGTAACTGGATCCTCTCTACACAGGAGTCGGGGTGTACAAGATATTACTGTCTATTGCAGTGATATACCTGAAATACTTGCGCAGGAAGCTACCGGATCAGACTGCAGTGCAACGCACTTGATGCTTGCAGTATGTTATGCTCACTTGTGTTGGCATATCACGGTTCGTTGCATTGACCTAAATCCGACTTCTGTACGCATGGGCCACTGTTGCGCTTCGAGAAAAAGTCGTGTCTGCCACCCAGGTGAAAACAAATGAATGAACTTAAAGAAAAATAAATACCAATAAATTGTTAAACAGGACAAAAAGAGTGGCAACCATCGGTGAATATGCTTGCCTGGACCACATTTAGAGGCAAGAATCGCAATAGAATATTGTAACAAGTGGCAGTATAACGCGAGTTGTGTGATGCGGTTTCAGCTTGGAGCTCTTTGACGACGTGCTTGAGGTTTCATTGGAAAAGCTCAAAGCTGCGATGCTGATTGATGGAGTACTGCCGCAACCAAACAAACAAACAAAAAGTAAACAGCCGGAGCTGTTCTGCAATTGCCTGCAGCTTGTGTGAGAACCGGTGAGCTAGGTCACATACGACACGCAACCAACTTCGCGATCAGATTAAACGCTCGTTTCTTTTGCGTTAGAACTGCAACTTAATATGGGAAGTGCTTCATCCAGCTCGTCACCACAGTGGAAGTAGAAAAAAATGGGCTACCCAGCGCAGAAACGTATGAAGAGTCGCTTCCTAATCATGATCGCTGTCATGTCGGCTGCAATCCGGAGGAACGATTGCAAACAAGACGAGACTCCTTTTTCTGTAATCGTGTAGTTTTATTCCCAACAACGTACAAACAGTAAAATGCGATTATTTGACCCTTTTAGTTGTCATCGCTTCTTAACACTCGTTTGGCAGCCGTAATCGCGCTTGTAAGCCGGGCGTCTCGACCCACTGCATCGTTCCAAGAGCTACACTCTGAAAAAAAGGGAGTAACGGGGGAGTAACTGCTCACTTTCACTCCCTCTTCCATACAGGTTAATCCATTTAATTTATGTTACTCCCCACATTCGAAATTTACTCCGTCGCCAAGAATTCTTACTCCCTTCTCTTACTCTGTTTTGCTGTGTTACTCCCCACACCTAGAACTTACTCTTTTGCCTAGAATTCTTACTCCCCCTATAAGTTGGCTACTCCATTTTGTTCCTGTTACCCTCCCCACTTGGAAGTCACTCCTGTGAAAGAAAATTTAGGACCGTTTTGCAATTTATTGACTCGCTATAGGAAGGTAAGAAACGGGAAATACATGTGTGTCAATAGAGTGGACAGCCAGAGCAGACCCCTTTTCTACACACGCATGCGAATGGTGTAGCTTAAATTTTGCTACGGTGCGGATATAAACTTCGACTTCCACTCGAGAAACAGGTTCTTCCTAGCTCATGTGATAGTGCCACTGAGCGTTATGATCGGAAAAACGTTTGCACTATGCTAATAAGTCATATTTTATGGCCATAGAGACCATTATTTTCAATATTGTGCTCGTTTAGCAGCACGATAATCGCGATCTAGGCTGCTCCACTACACAAAGGTAACTTCGCCCGTGTCGTCACCATGAAAGTCCGACTCGTGAAAACATCTTTTTCCTGCACGAAAACCCCGTGCATGCGGTATTATATAGAGTAGACATATGCATACATGTTACATATTTTGGATTTGCGATATTCGTGGAAACTGATCTGCAATTGCTTTACCAAATATTGACTTGCAGTTTTCTCGGTTTGGGATTTTTCGACTTATCCCCTTATTGCATACAGAGGCTCACTTGTTCGTCATTCTGAAGTTTGTCATCTCGCCAATAATATATGCTAGATCACGTGAGATAACCTGCAGGGCAAAATGGGTAATTGGCGCCCTGTCACCTGATGTCGAAAGAAAACCGTCCCTGTAGGCAGCAAATTCCATTCAGGGAAATTAATTAGTCATTTGGCCTGATATCAGTTTAATTTTTAAATGAACCCAGATGTAATGAGGGAGTTTGCAGAAGCCAGTCCGCACGCATTGACGAAACGTAAGCCAGAAGGTGAACGGGTATTTGTTCATCATTCTGAAGTTTGCATCTCGCATTGGGCAATAATAGCTGCTACAGAGATTACGTGAGATAACCCGCTGGGCAAAATTGGTAGTTGACACCCTGTCAGCTGATGTCGAAAGAAAACAGTCCATGTAGGCAGCAAATTCCATTCAGAGAAATTAATTAGTTCTTTGGCCTGATATCAGTTTCATTTGTAAATGGAACCAGATCTAATGAGGAAATTTGCAGAAACCAGTCCTTACGCATTGCCGAAACGTAAGCCAGAAGGTGGACGGGTATTTGTTCATCATTCTGAAGTTTGTCATCTCGCATTGGGCAAATATAGCTGCTACAGAGATTACGTGAGCTAACCTGCAGGGCAAAATGGGTAGTTGGCACCCTGTCAGCTGATGTCGATAGGAGTCCCTGTAGGCAGCAAATTCCATTCAGAGAAATTAATTAGTCCTTTGGCCTGATATCCGTTTCATTTGAAAATGAACCCAGATGTAATGAGGGAATTTGCAGAAACCAGTCTGCAAACCTGTTATCTGAACGCCATGAACGAGGCAACACATAAGACATGACATCCAAAGTTTACTCTTGTATTTCGCAGTACATGCATGCAGAAATCAAACACCATACCGTGTAGCTCAATTGTTCATATCATATGAATTTTGTCACACAATATGCACAAGTCTGATGAAGTCAACGGGCACCAAACCTTGCAGTACATTACACTTCAAATAATTCAAAATGAGGGGCAATTTCATAATAACTCTTGTACTTCTATAGGTCTAACGGATGGTAACTGTGTTCATCACCAGGAGAAGCCTGTACACACCTGTCCGTAAGCACAACTTGGTATGCTTGTCTGTGACGTGAGAAGCCACATGTGTGCAGGACACGAAGAAAAGTCAGGGGGGAACCCCTGAGCACGATGAGCTTCATTATTTGCCCGAAGACTGGAGCCTCATCTTCCCACCCGGTGCAGAGGACGTCTCCTTCATTGTAGATGCTAGAGTCCATAGTGGCACTTCTTGTTTCGAAAAGGCTATCTTCAGGTGATGGTTGCAAAGTGAAGCTGTTTTTTTATCAAAACTGGCAAGCTCTCCCACAGAACACCTTTGGCAACAGGTACTTGAAGTGGCTCACTTATGCTTGGACACAAATTGTTGTAACACTGTCCAAGCTGCATTCTGGTGGCTACGGTCTTAGCAGTGTTGACAAAGCTTCTTGCTCGAACTGCAATAGTCTTCAATGTAGCATGCTTCGCCTCGAATCTCATAGACCAGAAGTTGCGGGGGGGGGGGGGGGGGGCAGAAAGTAAGATATAGCGCGGGTAGTGGATCAGATAATGTAACTTGGGCGTCACTTTCACATCTGGGTACCTTTGGACAAACAACCTCAAAAACGATGATATCTGCACTTCGAGATAGTTAACGCAGTCGACAGGAATCTTGTCCGACAGAAGAATATTTACAATCTCCCGGTACTGAAGATACACCTCCCAGTCACGGTTGTCTTCTGGAATGCGGTCAGCAAAAAACTGAGGAAGAAGACGAAATAAGCAGAGCTTCTGGTTAGCCGTGCCCTTGATCTTTTGCACTTTGCCTGACTTGTTGAGGGCTATAGGTACAGGCTTGTTCTTCATGTCGTGCGATCTGAAGTGAAACTTCTCTGCTGCACTGAAGTGGACTCACAGGAGTACTTTGGACACTAAGAGGGAGTTCAACACTGCCTTGACTACAGTGTTTATGCCCCCTTCTAGGACATCATGCATGAGGTCTGAAAGGAGCTGGCACGTGACATCAAAGCTGCCCAGTGAAAGGAGACAAGACCTTTCCTTGACTCCATACAGTTTTGAATTATCACTGCTCAATTCAACAGCAGCGATATGACTGTTGTGCACATCTGCAGTCCTCATTGTACAGCAAGTTTCGTCTGTGAGTGACGGCAATTTCTTGGCGCTTGCTAGACAGTGACGACATACCCGGCCCGCTGTGAAGTTGCAGGTGAATCCCCCCAGCCGATGTAGGGACAGGTTGTCACCACTGAATCCGCTGACGAGTGCTGTGAAGTGAATAGATAACCCATTGTGCGCAATATCAATCCCATTTGATTGCCGGGATTTAAGTTCGGCTAGTAACGGGTCCATGACTTTTTGAAGTCCGTACTGATTTACAAGATGATACTTGACGGCAAGCACAAGATTGATTCAACTCAGCTTGGATCTGTATTTTGGATGGCAAGTTCAGGAGGTTGATGTATACAACGAGAAGTTTATGCACGCCACTTGCACCACTAATGGGGTTCACCACTTGCAGTTCGTCGGTGTACAACAGCAACAAGAGGGTGTTCGCAGCAGACTCTTCAATCATAGCACGGGACCTGACGAAGTCCCCATCGTACACATCAGTAAGGATGCGGTGTTAGCTGTTCAGTGTACTATCGTTGGAAGGTCTCATGAGAATGTGGACTCCCACATCGACTGACATCAAGTTTTACAGCATATCTTGGATGGGAACGTAGTAGAATACATGCCTGCCTGACCGCCCTTGGATGTTTTCGTTTAAGCTAATTTCTCTTGGTGGAACAAACGGAAAGTGTTCCTGTACATATTTCTGCCTGGCATGCTCAGACCGGATAACATCCCACAGCATGTCAATCATGTCGTTTGAAAGCAGTGACAGCATGTTATTGTCCGATGTCACTCTGATCCTGTCGGTTTAAACAAGGTCTTCGAAGTAGGTCCTGCAGACTTCTGGAAGAAGCTCTAGCAGCACTTTGACATCTTTGAAAATTGCATCGCACACAGTCTGGGGAAGCAGGTGGCTTTCTGTTACTTTCAGACTGAAGAGCGCAAGATGTCTCTTTAGTTTGTTGAGGATGCACATGTGTGTGAAGGTGTTAGCCGCGTCCTGCGCTGCACCGTTTGGTGACGTAGATTCGTTACTCTCCCCAATGTCTTCGTCCGTTGCACTTGCGTTGGGATTTGCACTGCCATCTTCTGCGCTCTGTACTCCAGACATTCTCGCTGGGGGCATGACGTCTCTGTGTTTTCTTTGCACGTGTTTCCGATAGGCGTCATACTTTCTGAAAGTACTGCTGCAGCCGTCCAGCCCACAAGTGACAGTGAAGCCTGATTCATGTGAGTGAACCAGCGCAATATGGTATATAACTTGCTGAAACACAGAGGAAAAGTACGCGCAGCTTGAACAAGTATACATCCTCGCTCCAGCTCCTGACGACGGTGCCCGCGGCTCAACATTAGCCACATTAGCTGTCGGTCGTCGGCTCAGCGCTGCAACTCTACAACTACAGTCACGATTCTTATATAGTGCCTGTAGCTACAACTACACCGAAAAGAAACAAATTCAGTGCGCTACGGAGCTATGCCTGTATCTACAGCGGAAAAGCAAAATGACACAACTCCCATATCGGACCACACTTCTGGGAACGAGGCTAACCGGAAGTCGCGAGTACGCTAGTAATGAATTACACTGTTATTTGTAAATTTCTAAGTGAGGTTAGGTTGGTTTGTTTAGGTTCTCCCCCACTGTTCCAAACGCTTCTTTGTTGTGTCGACGACACCTTTATCCTCACAGTCGCTTAGACAGAGCGTTATCTGTAGATTACCTGTAGATCTGAGTCCGAAAAGTCTGTAGGTCGATCTAAAAATCTGTAGCCTCTCAAACCTCAGTTTCATGAACGTTTTGGCTTCAAATCTGGAATGTCTACCTGCGTCTCTCAATTAGGGGAAGAGCATAAGGGCTTATTTCGTTCCACTGCTGAAGACGACAGCCGGATTTTACTGCTGCAGCGCACTGGCATTACGCGTTGGAACTTTCGGTTTCGGTTTGCGATGTCGCGTACTTACGTTTGCTACAATCACACACTAAAACAGAAAAGAAAGAAAAAAGAGTGAATCACTGCACGTAGATTTGACATGCGTATTCGCATCAGCTCTGGCGCTCCAATGCAATTATAACGCCGGGGCGCCGTATCGCGTGTAGTAGGAACATTTCTCTTGCTCGCTCCACCATCACAGCATGCGTTTTGTGTTAACCAGGCCAGTTATGGTAATCGTTGAGAGGCTCTTTCTCTGCTTCGTTTCCGTAAAATTAACTGCGGAAATTATTATAAAAAATAGTCGGCAAAACACTCATTCCCGCGTTCTGCTGACGTCTTTCATCTTTGTCGTTTTGTGCACTGATGCAAAACATTGGGTCGAGTGACTCCTTCATTGGAGCAAAAAATCATGAGATTTTCAGAAATCTCTGTAGATCTGTAGGTTTTCCAAAAAGTAGGTAGATCTCATGAGAAATCTGTAGGTGTGGCTCTCATGTTGTTTTTGGCGTCATCGTGCCGCAGAGAACGGGAGAAAGCGGCAGTATTGGTGCGGCGTGTCACCCCTTCCGTCGCTTCACCCGCTGCGGACCACACCCCCCACACCCCCCTAGTGACGCCACTGGCTACTGCATCTTGGACTGCAGCGATTTCAGCGAATACTGCTCTTCGCTTGCACCCCGTAATAGGAACGTATACATATATATACTTGACTTTTTTGTTATGTTAACTGAACTTTGGTGTACCTCCGACCGAAATCCTCGTTGCAAAATAAACTACTGTAAATAAATGTTATCTGACTATAAAATGCACAGTCGCGCGCGGGAAACTGCCAACAGCGAACTTAGACTAACCTAATAATAAACTATCCAACATGCTGTTCAGTCGTGTCCGCCTTGCTAAGCCTAACGGCGCTAAAATGTGGCATGCGTTCGTTAAACCGACTTGGACAGACAGAGAAAATTCGTGAATTTTAGTGCTTAAATAGTGATGTGTTTTTAAATCTCCCGCGGCTTGTGTCTTGGTGACGCAGGCATGGGTGTACCGAGAGAGGGGCACGGTCACTTGTGAAAGCTGTGCACTATTCCTTTTTTTCTCATATGTCATAATAATGTGAACCTGTAAACACCCGCACAGTCCGCAGCGTCCGTCCCCAAGGAAGGAGGTGAAGTGGTTGCATGCTTTGCACCAATGGAAGCACTTTGCTGTCCCCCCTAGGAAAAAAATCCTGTATGAGCGCCCCATGGACGCAGGTTCTGACATCATGCATCATGCGTGCCTGCAAGTGGACGACCTCTCGCCTCACCCTCTTCACTGATTGATTGATTGATTGATTGATGTGTTTAATGGCACAAAGGCAACAAAGGCCGTGACCCTCTTCACTGGTGGATTTCCTAGGTCTATGTGAAGCAACTTAGACAAGCTTAGACAAAAGAAGTTCAGCTATAGCACAAAAAAATCAAGCGCCATCAACGCGAAATAAAATCACAATATAAGTGTGGTGAAAGAGGCGGTGAGTAATATTGTCCGGCTTCAACGGTTCTGTGGTAAGCAATTGTCCGGCCTCAGCAGTTTTGTGGTGAGCAACTGTTCGGTGAGCAAGTGTCCAGTGAGCAACTGTCCGGTGAGTAATTGTCCAGTGAGCAATTGTCCGCGCCCCAATAGGAACGCGTTCGGTGTGACATGACGTTTGGCATGACAATATACGTAATCTCTTTTGCGCATGCATTATTCGTCATGACAGCACATTCGAAAGCGGTTCCCCTATAAGTACTATTCTTGAAGACACTGCTTCCGGTGCCAAGTCGCTTCCTTCTATCTTTTTTTTATGATGATTGCAGTTGCACGGGACCATTTTTTTTTCGCCCTTGCTTGCCTCTTTCTTACTTTTTTCTTTTCTTTTTTTTACGGCACCATTCTTCGCAGAACCCACGACTATCATGTTCAGCTGTGTTTGGGACAACAATCCGCTTTATGTGCTACTGCGGACAACTTTGTTTGATCGATGCGCTCAATTTCAATTTTTTTTCAATTTTATTAGTAGTATTTGCAATACATAGTACACAGTGGGGGCCCCGTAGCATAGCTAGAGGTGGGGCCTCCCGGAAACAAGCTGAAGCGCTACGTGTGCGAATGCAGGAAAAGATTTTCGTGGACAGTCGTCGGATACTTCATTAGTCTAGTGCCTATAGTCTGGTTAAATTTCACCAAAGAAGCGAAAAATATGGGTACCGTAACATCGCTAAAACTAGTCTCCTTGAATCCCACATTCTTTGCCATTGGCGAGTTCCCATTTCCCTTGTGCTCCACGTGCTGACCTTATTCGTGGGGTCAATGAGCGACGTCAGAACTCCGTTCCCGGACCTCTTTGTTCATTTCTGCTTCGCGCATCTGGGTTTTTTTCACCTTGCTGTAGCCCTGCATATAAACGCCGCTTCACTTCACTTCGGTGTCACTTGGATTCCCTCTGTGATACCCCAGCACAATGGCCACATCGCGTTGTCTTGCTATTTTTGGTTAGAAGAAGCGGATTATTAACGTTGGCGGCGAAAGGAGGAGGATCGACTGCCTTGCTGACTTGATTTGACTGCCTTGCTGGAAACGGACCTGAGCGATGTTGTGGACGACAATTTGCAACTCCAGGTAAGGGTTTGTTGCCTGCAATGCATACGTTTTCTGCGCGGCAATCTCAGTGTGCACTGTGTATAATTTTCTCGTTTTAACCGTTGTTTTAGATTTACGACAAAGCCTTCGAGGAGTATCTAGATTTTGGAGACGGAGCCGGTGGTTACAGACAACGACAAGATAAGACTGGCCTCTGCAACGAGAGACAGGTCACCAGAGCTGGAAACCGGCGTGGCACGCAATGTGTCTGTTAATGTCGTTCCGTAACTGATCAGCATTTATGTAGCAAAATCAATAGCACGCAGCCCAGCATAAACGGAGAAGTGTGCATGTTTTGCCTATTGCAAAGTGCCTTTGGTATCCTTATTTGGGGTGTTTGGGGCTTCTACAGCCCGTAGTACGCGCGGCCCCGTAATATGGCTCAGCAATGCTGGTCACGGGAGCAGTGAGGACAACGAAGAGAAGATTGTAACGTTTTAAATGTGGTGGGAAAAAAAGTGGACAGAAAATCCGTTAAAAGACAGTTTTTATTTCAAAATCCATACTTGGGCTCTTCAGCGCTCTCCGCTTGCTACGAAGGGAAGAGCCAGGAAGATCGTCATCATCACCCACCTTCCGGCCTCCCACGCAGCCACTACTCCCCGCTACTTTTTAATGGCGATTTTGGACGATCATTGGCGGCCGATGAGTTGTTTTTTGTTTCGTTTCGTGTCTGCGGTATGTAGTCGTTCTCTACGTTATGTATATCATGTGCGACTTATGTCCACTTGTTGTCTCGTTGTATGCTTTCTGCAATCTCTGGACGGGGCTCTGTGTTTGTAGCTTGTCGGCATTGAAGGGTGTTTAGCACGTGGCACGCTGTCCCTTGACATATTGGCGCATGCTGTTGCAACTGGCTCGTTTCATCGTATTCCCTGGCATGAGACTGTTCCCCACGTTATGTATATTGCCAGAAATCGTAGGGTTAAACCTGATTTTCCCCGCAACACAGTTCTTTAGGGGCTTTTTCACACGCGGTATTTTCTGTCTACTTCAGTATTAGTAAATGCTTTAAAAATTTGTTTGGTTTGATAAAACGAAGGAAAGCGTAAAACTGAATGCTGTGCTACTCAAGATTGACTTTGGGATCATTAGGCCTTAACCTTTATATTCAGGGATATGCTCGCTGACAGTAACGTTCAGTGGAACAATTTAACATATGACTCGCAACCGAATAAGGCCCATTTCTTACCGGTGATCTTCACTGTATGTAGTTTTTGGAACCTTAATTTACACGAATTCGACCACACTGCTATAAAACCTTATACTTGCAACCTGAATTTGGGGGAAAGATGTCCCGCAAATATGTGTGTGTGGGGGGGGGGGGCGTATATATAAGTTTAATAAACAGGAGGTGGCGTCCACGCAAGGAGAGGTCAGCCAGACCTATGTCGGCTTGCTACGCCCTGGTGGAGCCAAAAAAAAAAGAAAAACGAAAGTGAAAAACGGCCGGCTTCTTCTCAGTGGGGGCGAGCGCCCAGGGCCGCGGTTCTCAGTTTACAGCGTAACACTCAGCTGGGTGTCCTGTAGGTATCGCAGGATAGCCCTTGTAACGGCTCCCTGCTGTTGGCGTGCGACGGGGCCGAGAAGCACGGCCAGTGAGAGCGAGCCGCGTCCCAGGCGTCGGAGGCGATTGGCGAGGACAGCGCGGGCTGCAGAGTGCTCCGAGCAGGTTAGTAGGAAGTGCTCGACGTCTGCTACTGCGCCACAGGTAGCGCAGCTAGCTGAGCGACGCTTTCCGACCCTGCACAAGTATTGCGGTGTATATGCGACGTTGAGTCGGAGCCGATGCAGCAGCGCTTCTTCTGCGCGGACGAGCTGCTGGTAAGGGGCGAATTGCGTTGCCGGGTCAATGGACTGGATATACGCATTGGAGCTTACAGCGTCTTCGACAGAGCGACGCATTTCGGAGGCACACCACTCGCGGATCTTTATAAGGCAGGCGGACGATGTGAGCGGCATACTAGCTGGCGGGCCGACGTCTTGGTGGGCACGCCTCGCGGCGGCGTCCGCTCGGGAGTTCCCATGGAGGCCTGTGTGGCTGGGAACCCACTGTAGCCGCACACCGTGGCCAGAGGCGCAAAGAGAGTCGCATGCGGCGATGATAGCCGTTTGGAGGTCGCTGATGATTTTGGTGGCGTGAGAATTCAGGATCTCCAGGGCTGGCTTGCTGTCGGTGAGGATCGTCCACTCTGCAGGTGGCGAGGACGAGATGTGCTGAAGGGCCATATTGATTGCGAATAGCTCTGCTTCCGTGGAGGACGTCTCGTTGGGGAGCTTGGACGCTTTCTCAAAATCTTCATGGGGCACATAAAAGGCTGCAGCTGCTCCACCAGGTATCACAGACCCATCAGTATAGGCGGTCTGCCTTCCGTGGTGCAGCGAGGCTAGGTGTTCCAGGGCAAGTTGATGTGCTACAGGCGCTGGCGTGTCGCTTTTTTTCCCGAAGCCATGGATAAATGTACATATGGGAGGTGGGTCGAGAGCCCACGTTGGGGTAGCATACGATACGTGGGATGTGGGAGGTGGGACAACACCCTTCAGACGGCGCACTGCGCTACCAAAGGCAGACGCGGGGCTGTCGTGGTCGATGATCCTAAGGTAGTGGAAAGGGTGCCGACTCATTAGCCGCGTGTAAATGCGGAGGGTCTCTCTATCTCGCAGGGTGGTAACAAGTGGTTCCCTTGTCTCTGCAAGTACCGAATAAGTTTCCGTTGTCTTGGGTAAGCCCAGGCATGCGCGAAGGCTGCGAGACTGAATGTTCAGGAGTTCCCGCTCGTGAGTCGTGCGCAGGCCGTGCAGCACTGGGATGCTGTACCGCAGGAAGCCGAGCACGAGGGAGCTGTGAATTTGGCGAAGATCGCGACAGGTGGGGCCCCAAGACGCTCCGGAGATGCGCCGTAGGACGTTCACTGATCTGCTCGTCTTGACGGAGAGGTTCTTTATGTGCTTAGACCACGAGAGCTGTCTGTCAATGATCACGCCAAGTTACTTGCAGTGCGTCACAAATTGAAGCGGGGTTCCGGCAACATGGAGAGGGTAGCTGGTGATGGGCCGCCGAGTAAATGCCATGGCGGATGCCTTGCTAGAAAATGCGTGGCCCTACTTATGCGGTATCAGTTTTCAATCGTGCATTGCTTTTCATGTGCTACCCAGCACTGTGACATGAATGCTTTGAACAGTTACTTTCTTTTCCAGGGCTGATGGTCCTTGCCCTGCAGTTCCGGGGGAATATCCACTTCCAACGTCCCCACTCGATCTGCAGCAGCAGCTTCAGGGCTTAAAGGGACCGAAAAGTGAAAAATAACCCCCATATTTTTCCCCACTGTCGTGCACAACATCGTTGTTTGATAAGACACAGAAAGCATTACTTCTCAATTCGGCATATTTTTTACGTATAAATATTTTGAAGATTGCCGGAACATGAACGGTGCTGCCAGCGAACGGCGAAAAAGAGCAACTTGGGTTTCAGGTCCAGGGCTCCCAGGGATTGGTCAACCCTTACCACGTGAGAGCTAATTTTGTAGAGAACGAAGCTGGCGCACATTATCTTACAGCAAAACACTATTTTAAAAATGACGCTCACTTCCATAGCTTTTACGTTAAAAAGCATTCAGCTACTTCGCCGCTACGAGCTACGATCCGCTGCGCCATCTGCAAGGTCGTCTGTGTTATCGCGTTTATTGTTTACGTCGTGGGCGGTCGTGTTGGTCGCGTGAAGAGAAGTGAATGACATGTTCGTGGTTGTTGTGTCAGTTATTCGAGAGACCTACTTATGAGTGGTGTGGTTTTGGTGTTCGGGGACGCAAAAATCATGTTCGTTCACCATCGGCGGCAAGCGTTTCTACCACAAGATTCAACAGGAGAGTGCGCGAAAACGAATGTGGTTCAAAGCACTCGGTTATTAGATGTAGCAGTCGTGTGGTATGTGCTGAGCTCATTTTGCTGCCGATGACTACGAAGATGCCGTAGAAGGCGAATTGCGAAGACGTCCGAAGCACACTGATGCTCAGTACCCAGTGATTTTGCTTCACCGAGGTGACGAGTTCAACACAACGTCTTAGGTATGTACAGGCGTCACACACGTATAAGTTATAATATAGCGACGACGTATTCCATTTAACTTATGGTATCCTACTTGTCCCGTACTCAACTTTGTCAACATCAACAAATTTAATTTTAGGGGCCTTCCAGTGTTGAAGTGGCGTAAGACTGCTTCGTATGTGTGATCCAGGCACTCAAGTTGACATGACAGAAATAACTGAAAGCAGGTATGCAAAGTCCACAGATGGAAGCACTAGATTTGTTACGTTTTGCAGACTTTGTGACATTTTTTTTTAGTCTTTGGACAGGTGCAGAACATTAGTATGACGTCAACAAGAGGAGAAGAAACCGATGAGAACTACTAGCTTGTTTGAAGGGTACGAGAATAGTTCCTGTTGAGATGGAGTTATGACTTTATGACTGAGGAACACCAAATAATTTTCTAGAGATGCATCCTCTACACTTGAATACCCAGTGCAACAGCAAACGTTGATTGTCTTTGAAGCCGCAACTACTGGAATTGTTCAATGTGTGTCAGAGCTGCAGTGAGCCATGCAAGGTTACCACATCATATTGGTCCCAAAATTTGTAGAGTTCCCCTATCTCGGACGCAACTGTCATTTCTCTTTATTGCTCTTCCGATCCTACCTTCTCAGAAATGAATATGGTTCACCATACACTGCATGGGCACTGCCTTTCTTTGCTCATGCTTTCGGTTTCTTATTCTGTTGAATAAATCTTCACTTGAGTTTGCAGCCATTACGCTGTCTACTGTGTTTGCCCCTCATCTATATTGATGTGCTCTAACGGTATAGCACATCAACATGCCAACAACCTTCCAAACAACCTTGCCTAGTCCTACTTTTGGGTGGAAACTACACGATGTGGTAACATCCACATGTATAAAGTTTTAGTCGACGGAGATTTGCTGTTTTTGTACAACCTTCATTGTACATTTCTTTTGTCTCACTTAGCATGCCTGAAGAAATGTTCTGATCTTCATCAAGATGACAGGTCATTGTTTGATCTGCAGCATCATTTTTCCTGTAATCTTTTCACCAACAGAGAATTCAAAAGTGAACAAATGGTAAAATATAACTAGCTTGTTAAATTCAAAAGGGAAAGACGAAACTGTTTATACTTCTCTTGTTTATTTTGTTGTAGGTTTTACAACTGTACGTTCAAGTACGTCAAAACATCAGAGGGCAGGAAGTCCTACTCTATTTCCTAAATCCCTGGACAATAAAAAAGAAAGATATAGTTTGAATTGGGACAAAACGTTGCTTCTGCTCTTATATTATATTTCAATTAAATGTTACGATGCATTTGTAGTGTACACTGAAGCCAGTTTCAATTTGCAGGGCTGTCAAAAGTACTTTACAAAAGTACATCTCAATTACAGTAACAGAGAACTTATGCAATAAATTATTTAGCCATTTTGGAGTACTATGCACACCAATGGTGCATTGTTAACTTGGAACCCAGATCAAGGGTTAATAATAGTTGAAGTCAGCCCTCAAGTGCTTCTTTACGAATGTTAGTTGGCGACGTGATAATGAATCAGTTACAAGTACTCCGTTTAGCAAAACAGAGTTAATTAAGTGTTAAATCCCAATCTTGGTTCAATTATTAGTTGACATTTGGAAACGTGGTCACTAAGAAGTATACTAAAATGTTATCAACACAATTCAGCTGAATGACACTGATGAAAATTGTCTTACTTACTCCTCACATATACAAGTGAGACATGAGTATCTATGCCCACAGGTTACTTAACCCTCCAGGTACAAACTAGTAATTATAATATGCTGTGACAGCAAAGAAAAAGCAATGAGAAAAACTTGCAGCAAACAAGAAATGAAAATGTGCTGACAACATCTCTACAGGTCAGCGCACTGATGGGAAAGCATCCCTAATAGCATGCATGACGCAGATCGAGATCCAGTTGAGTATTTTCTATTGTATTTTCACTGAGCACCCCATATCCTTGTGAATCGCCAACGGGTGGTAAAACCTAATTTCCTGCAGAAATAAGGGTTTTCCGTCCAGTTTGCCGTTCAAGTAGCGCGTAAATACCACATGGCGCTGCCGTGTACGTTGCCATGCTCTTCGGTTTCTCGGATGTATGTAAAAGACACTGGCAGTACTTCGGTGTCAAGGCACAGTATTTCGAAATATTCGTTAGTTCTGATGCAATCGTCTGTCTGCTTTTCACACGCATTGTCTACCTCTCGGCAGCAAAAGCCGTAGCATCCACCGTAGTATCCGTCGCTTTGCATTTCACACATGAACACCTGCACGACGAAAAAACAGCGCTTGTTTCGGCTTACATAAGTGCTTCTCTCTGATACATGGAAATTTCACAAAGCAGTCCATGTTCACGGCACGGAGAGCTACTCCTGAGGACGAATGTGACTCCGATTAATCTCTGGACGAGGAATCTTCTGCTGCGAAGAACACACTTTCCAGCACGCTAACGCACGAACAACAGTTCTGTGTGAGTGACAGTTCTCGAATGCGGAATTCCAGCGCACTTATGTCCAAGAGGCTCGACATTCTCGACGTAGAAAGCGGTCACAAATGCCCACTGCCATTTTCGTTTTCGCCGGATTAGCGCCCGGAAATGCGCGTATTACATGCGTCCTCGACAGATGGCGCGGGGTCATGCCATTGTTGACAGACTGCTCGGTTTCCTACTAGGTCCCTGGACATGCGATTATGGAAAATTCGATTACAGAAAAACTACAGCGATTCCAGCGGAGTTCTTTGACATTTGAACTTTTGAAGGTTCGAGCTTTTCGCTGAACATAAAGTTTCGATAGGTTTATATTCACTTTTCGGTCCCTTTAAAGCACGCTGAACTGCCGGATCAACTGAGAACGAAGATAATAAGATGGCTGCACATGGATATCTGCCGCTACTCTCTGTAAGTGGCTGGCCCTTTGTTAAAACATAATGAGCCTCATGCAGACAAGACACAGCTTCCACATTTTGACACTGTATTTGCATAAATTAGTGGAAATGGCTGCTGTAGAGATTTTATTGCATCTTTGGGGTGTGACCATCCTTTTCTCGCAGATACCCAGCAAAAAGAAATTTGTATTATGAAGCGGCACGACTGCCAGTGTATCTCTATCCGGCGCTGCGTGACGTCAATCGCACAGGATTTGTAAGTGTCTTAGCACTTATTAAAGACACTTGTTATAACGTGACACATGTACTAAGTGGACAGTTGTACTTCGTATAAGTTGTAACGTATCCCTTTCTTGTTTCATATATATCTTGTTATTCCTCAGAACTCCTGGTGGCGTCAGTTAAAGAACGGAACGAAGAATCAACGGAAGTCGTTAAGCGAATTCAGATGGTGCAGGTACAGCGGGAAAAATACGGTAAGAGAAAGAGACAGGAGGAGGAGGGCCAGAGCACTTCAGCCACAAGCAGCTGCATCCGTCAAACGGTACATTTCTATTTATATCCACCCCTGATGAGATTAAGTTTTTCAATTCACTGTCCAAGGTTCCGTTGGAAGACCAGTCAGAAGGCACTGACACCTTAGCAGCCCACCGCCTCTTCATGGTCAGAGAAATGCGAAGGAGTCCGGAGGACAGGCACCCGGATCGCATCACAGATGCAATGTGCAGAACACATGCTGCCAGGCGCCGCTTGATTGAGCAGAAGGATAGTGATGAAGATCACTGTTGCTGATGTGCTTTCTAAGTACCCTGCTTTGGCGTTAGAAACAGAGGTAAGCAACAAAACGCTTGTACATCATAGTGTGTGCTTTTCGATTCTCGTCCTTATTTATTACATACGAAGGCTGTCCACATCAGTTTGGGATGTAAATTGGGGGGGGGGGGGGTGGAATACTCGCCGTGACTTGTTTTTGCCAGGAGCAATGGAACGTTCAGAACCAAGTTATCAATTTATGCTGGAAGCCTATGGACACAAGCAGAAACACACAAGCGAAATTTTTGTAAGGTATCTATTCTCGTGATATTGCCTCTTGTGGCCATGATGTGCCTATATTAGGGGAAAAGGTTCGGGGTGAAGCGCAACGGTTCCAGTTGACGTTGTAATATGCCAATGTGCAGCACTTCCTTGATTGTTTAAAAGCTGTTCAGTTTTATTTATACGCGGCACTGCAAGTTCGAATGGTTAGGAGTGGTTCAAGCTCGATTGTCCCAGAAGTATTCGGTTTCGCTTGAAGCAGGTGACAAATATGAAAATGTCTGATCAAGGTCTTGGCCATGTATATGCAACAATATTTATTTATTTATTTATTTGTATTTTTATGGTGCCCATGAACAGCCTAAATATACATTGTGTGCAGAATTTGACAAACTGGTTTTTTGACCACATCTTTCAACTCTAAGTTACATAAACTTAAATGGTTCTTGGATTGAACGGCATCAGTCACTGGTATTTATTTAATGAGTGAGGGTGTGGCGTAAGGGCATCGACATAGTGTATCAGGGCATGCCGAATTATTAGGCAGCTTCTCTCGCTCAGGAAAATTGATCAATAAAGACACTGAATTCACATTGAAGAGTCAAGAATTCTAAAAAGTGCTTCAGGGGGTGGAGAATGATTAAAATTGCCAACCTATTGGTGCGTGATCACAAAACAATTCAACGTTTTGTTGTAGGTGTGGTAGCACTGGAGGATATCGGACCACCTGCAACTTAACATTAAATTCTTCTGTGATCGCACATCAATATGTTAGCAATTTCAAGCATTCTCGATCCACGTCGAACACTTCTTGCAATTCCTGACTCTTCAGGATCCGAGTCTTAATTATCCCATTTTGCCTTAGGAAGAGAACTTGCCCAATAATACTGCCCACCCGCCTGGTACGCGATGTCAGTGCCCTTAGGCACACCCTCGCTTATAAAATAAATACTGGTGCCCTAGTAGACTTCAGTTTAAGAAGCATTCAAGATGTAATGAGTAATGTAATGTAATGAGTTGAAAGGTGTGGGCAACATTAATGACATGGTAAAAAGTTAACTTGGTAATGGTAAAAGCTTAATAGTTCTGCATGCACTGTAGATTATGCTTCTAATGCGTGCCAACCATCGATAAGTGTTTTCTTAAATCTGATTATGCTGCATTCCTATGGTACCAAACCATTTAAATATCAAATGGGAGCCAGTCGTACAGTACTGGACAAAATTTTACGGAACGCGCTGCCCGGTGTCACCTTTCCGCGCATCGACACCCTATTGGCGAGCGGAATGTTCACTCATTCCGAGGGGTGGATGGTTAACCTCGGCCTCGGATGTGCATGGGAGTAGTTGGTACAAGAGGGCTTCAAACTGCTGTTTATCTGCTTCGTCACTTCATCCAGGTTTCTTAATCCATCTTTTTGCAGATTTCCAACGAGTTTCAGCGGTTGACTGGATCGGACGTGTGTGGCAGTTTGACGACATTCGTCAAGGCATACCGGAGGGCTATCATCCACACAGCGTCTAAACGGAAACATGCCCGCAAGCACCTCTTGGATCTTCCTACCCATCTACAAGATGCAGATGACATGGGTAAGTATTTGGACTTGACTGTGAGGGCTTTGTGATGGTGCAAGTCTAACCTGATTGGATTTCAGGCTCTCTAGCTGCTGCTGTGTGGATGGCGCTGCCTCTGCTGTTGAAGGAATCGCCAACTGAGATTGTGCATGTTGTAAGTAAACTATTGCTCTTTTACTGGAGGAGTGGTTTGACCTTTGTACTACATTTTCCGTAGGTTCAGGGACTGACTCTTTTTTTTTATTGGATTTCTAAATCAGGGTGTTTACTAATTCAGATGTAATGGAATTTGTTTGCCATTTTGTCTGACAAGCAGATTGCAGTCAAATATTGGTCTAGTTTCCACTCTAGGATACATTTTGGGACAAAAGTCGCCAAAACATGCAATCCCTGTAGTCTTTCATCTGTGCAACACTCAGCGGCAGATAAGTACCGCCGAGTGCAAACTGGGAAACTTGGTTCAATTTCTTTTTTCTGCTTGTCTGTGCCAATTGGCCATCAGAGAGTTGCATGGATCAAGTGCTTGCAATAGGTGTCTCTTGCTAGAGCCCCTAGCACTCTGCCCAACATCTCCTATTCGCATTATGCGTTGCTGGCGATAGCGCAGTTGAACGTTTCATAATTTTGCCTGTTGACTTGCCTTTGCAGGACAGCATCAAAACATAGCTTTGTTGTATCAGGCAGGCACTGTATTGCCCAAACTGAGAAACAATGCGATTCTGCGGGAACTCGTTCTATGGACTTCAGCAATGCCACTGGAGGTTTCTTGCTCCGCAAAATTTTGTGGAATCGTAGAAAGCTATGGACTTCTATTTTTGTATTTATAGCTGTACGTAATAGTGTCAGTGCTGCAAGCATGCACAGATACACACATGTATGTTTTGGTGAAGAAACTGAGCATTCTGTTTTGTTGCAGGACCCTTTAGCTGCTGACCCTGCACACCCCTGCGTGGAAGTGTCTGGTGCTTTGTGGGCACCTTCCTCAATCACAGTTAGGCTCGAGAGCTTTTCGGTGAATGTTACAAACCTCAATGCAGCTGTGGCACTTGCGCTGTCGCTGTATTCGGTTCATAACATTCATTACTCCCGGCGATTGAGGAAAGTGTTCACATTTCTTGAAAATGTCCTTGGGCTGGCGCGAGGATCCACGGCATCACTCCTGGTAACCAAGCTAGAAAATGAAATCGGCTTTACGGCTACCAAATAAACCTTCTCCACGTTCTGTGCTAAATGGAAGACTGCTACGAATGCTGTTGCCACAAATAAACAGTGTGAATAGTGCACATCTGACTGCCCCAATTTCTATTGCATGAATTCACTTTAACACGCCTGCCTTACATGATTATCTGGTAGCCATGGTAGCTCCTGTCGGGAATGTACTTGATATCCTATGCGAAAGTAAGAATCGCCCCTTTTCTGGAGGGTGAGAGAGGAGTTTCACTGATGCCTGCAGAGGGCATTGGAATAGCTCCATATAAGGGCTTGTCTTGACTCCATTGATAGGTATTACTCCCAGCGTATTTGTCACTGTGGGTTGTATGAAATTCCCTTGCATAGCATGACAGTTACCTCACCCATGGGCATTTTATCAACTCCTCTAGTGGGCATTACTGCTATTCCATTTCACGGCCTTAATGGGGTTCCATAGTGTAGTGTCACTGCTGCTCCCACAGAGGAGGCAGTGTTCGTACCTTACCCGGTATTAAGGGAACTCCCTTTGGACCATGCCGAAGGAGGTCGTCAGGACATCGTCTGCAGGTGCTGGCCTGACTCCCCTTGGTGGTGTTGGTACAGCTACTGCAATGGATGTCATGGTTACACCCCACAAATGGAGTAACATGTTACTCCCCTTAGGGGGTGTAACTTTTACTCCAAAAGGGAGTGTCCCTTGGGACATGCCATTTACTCCCTTAAAGTGACAGTCCGATCGAAAACATAGGTCTGGGAAACACCGCCTTATGATTTCTAATACTCCTCACAACAACTATGCAAAATATTTCAGAAGAAATCGTATCGCACGATTTATAATCGACTTTTTTCTATGCGGCAATTGGTCCCGAGTAAAGGCCGCAACGAGCTCTCGCGTGACGTGCATAAGAGGAATGCCGCACATGACTTGCGCATGCCTTGATTGTTGCGTGCTAGCATTTGTTCATTATGATGTTTTTGAGTAGCAATCACGCGTTATGTAGACTAAAATGCGGAGTAGCGTCAATGTAAACACAGGTATCACGACGTAGCCTTCTGTTCAGTACACTCATAGACAAAAACACCTCTCTGCATTCCCAGCAACGGCGCAGTCCCCCGCTCCACTTTGTCCATTGGGGACGTCATGCTCACGTGACGGCTGACGTACATAGAGGATCCTTGGGGCAAGGAGTATGCGAGGGAGAAAAACGAAACCGGATGTTTTCAGAGGAGTATTTTTTATTCGATATCTCGAAAACCACGCCATTTTGTGAGCTGAAACTTTCCACCCAGCATGTAAGCTTCCGTGGCAGTTGGAAAAAATCAACTTCCGGTTTTCCCGGACTGTCCCTTTAAGGGAGTCGTCACGCCACCCTTTTTTTTTTTTTCACAGTGTACTCGAACTGAGTTACTCATTCCATCACGTGGTACAACCTGATCACGTGACTACAGCTTACCCAGGGTTTGTTTAGGAACGCACAGTGTGTTGCCTCACTGTCGATACTCTGAAGCGTAGTTTTGTTAGTGACTCTAGCACCAGGAACTCCTCCCGGAGGAAGGGGACAAGAGCGTACTCTGTTGAGAACCGCACCACTTTGCTATTGCAAAGAGCTGCTACCTGCGGCTTACTGAACTGCAGCATATACAGGGTGTTCCAGCAAAATGCGAACATATGTTTTAAAAATATATATGTCACTTTTTCCGAGATGAAATCAATTGCAATATAGCATATGCTGAAGGGCACTCATTAGGAGGGCATTAGCAAACTCCTAAGGCAATGTATTAATTAACTTTCAATAATTAACTTTTTAATCATAAAAGCTACGAAGATGTCGCTATGAGAACATCTGGTCCCTTCGGTCACCTGATACGGGAGCCGTTTTCAGAACTAAAATCGGTTCCATAGATCGGCCGCAAAAAATTAGTGAAGGAACGCCATTTTTTCTTTATGTTGCTGATTGCGCATCTTCGGAGAGGTGCCTTTCCTTCACTACCAATGTGAGAGGGTGAACGAGCACAGTGCCGCCTCATGCGGCGAAGATGAGATTTAACCTCTGGAAACAAAAGAAAAACAGATGTATCGGGTGACTCTATCGGAACTGCCCTTATCTTGGGTTGCATTTTCTGTTTTCTTTTAATCTTTTCCCAGGGACGATCAATCGAACGTATTTTTGTTCTGAAAGTGATAAAATAGCTAAAACCAATGCTAAAAACACTAAGAACATAACAGGACGGACGCACTGAACTTTCAACAAATGTTTATTAATCCATTACCTTGCTCTCGACTTCAGCGCCATGCCGTTTCACGCAGACAGAAGTTTAGCTCGAGTTTTCCGGATATGGGTGTATCTTAGAGTAATACACGGAACACGAACTTACACACTTATCAGCATACAACCCGATCTGCCTCGCATCCTCAAACAGTAACGCTCCTCTACCACTACATTTCCTTAAAATCTCAGTTTTCTGATACATGGCTGTACAATTATTGCATGTCTTTAAATGTTCTACTAAACAACTGTTTTCTGCATTCTTTGTATTTTTGTGCTCACGCAGTCTTGTGTTGACACATCTGGCAGTCTGCCCAATATATACTTTTCCACATGTCAGAACAATTTTATACACCACACTTTCTTTACATTTCGTGAACTTTTCATGATGCTCTCTGTAACAACCCCCTTTTTTTGTAGTTCAAACTCTTTGCAAGTGAATCTAAGCAATGATGATGTGGTTGTGTGTGGTATTGGTGATGGTGTAGCTGTGATGAGAGAACACATCAAAGGAACATATGATAAGAAAACGTATAAAACGCAAAAATACATAAGAGAATACGTCTAATGGTAACGCATTTCCGCCGTAATAATTACCATAATCGTCCTTCAAATTTTGTTTTATGCCTGAACGAGCGTTTTAGCGTTGTAGCATGCTTGACCGACAAGACTGGGTGCCATGGTAATGATGACATGGGTCTGAAACGGGGGAATTTTAATCATTCAGAAGCCTCAAAAACGAAAGTAATCATGAAAGTTATTCATTGTGTCTGTGCGATTTTCTTTTTTGTTCAACTATTACTGGACCTTGCAAATAGCATAAAGAAGAATAGGGAGACGTACAAATATATTTATACGTACTGAGTTCATAAAGTAGAGCACTGCATACAAAGCCTCAGTTGTAAAAATACATCATTTCTACACAGGTTTGCGAGCTTTTATTTTCAGACAGAACGGACCACAAAAGCTTAAGCTGTGTTGGCAGGAAGACATGGAAGGGAGTCGTAAGCCGACTCTAGGTTCCAGGTATACTGAAACCTAAATGTGTACAAATGCAATACCACAAATGTGTAACCGTCAATAACTATGATGACAATAAGGGGTATGTCCTTCTATGTACACGTTTATTAAAGGGACTATGAAATGATTTTTTCTCGTTTTCATCAGAAAGAAAACATTTTTCCGAGTCTAGAACCAGAATTTTACCTTCATCATGCTCGCAGTATACTCGGGAGCGAATTTAAAAGGAGCGGCGAAGGGAGGACAGCTGGCGCCGCGCCGTGGCGAGCTGCCGAGCGGAGACACAGCGAGCAACTTGACGGGACCACGGCCAGCTCGGCAATACGTCATCGTGACGTGTTGCCGAGCCGAACACAGGGGTGGCACTCAATGGATTGCTCCGTAGACGAAAGCGTGCTGCGCGAACGCAATGCATCCTGGACAGGTGCTGGTCGCACGTCACAGCAAACGTCGAGGCACACGTGACCTTGAAGATGGCGGCGCCCGTGACCTGCGGCAAAACCGTTTGTAAACAATGCGGTGCTGTTTCTGCGCGACGTTTTGGATATCTTTCGATCACGGTAATTATTTTTATCCGATAATCTTACAGTAAAACCCACAATTCTTCACATATGGCCTCGTACTGTTTACGACTTCCAAAGATGTGATGACGACCGCGCGTTAAGACTCACCGAGCCAATACGATGTACTCAACTAAGGACAAATGGGCTACCATGTTGCGGAAGAAGCACCGCATTGTTTACGCTGGCAAAATATGTTGATTTCTTGGCTTTATGACGACGGAGATATGTCGGTAAGCGGCAAAACGAGATGTAAACAAAGTCACATGACCTCAAAATGACGTTTTCTATGACGTGCGACCAGGACAAGATGGCAGTTTTGCCAAAGGCACCCGCTTGAGGGTAGTTACAACAATGGCGGGTTTGTGTCACCCCAGTGGAGCCCAAGGATCCCGCCAGGAGCATGCGCCGTAGGATCCCGCGTACGCGTTCATCTCATCGGGAGTGGAAATCTCCATGACGGCAGCTTCCGCGCGATGGTCGCAGTCTATCGCAGTCGCATAGTCACATCCTGTGGTTTTCGTCGACATGCCGAGACGATGTTGGATAGTTGGTTGCCCTAATTTACGTGAATATTCGCCTGGTATTCAATGTTTTATGCTGCCCAGTGACGAGACGGACAGCTTTTGATGCCACGAAGTAATCGGACCGCCAGAGTGGAAAGACGGTGTGGTGCCATCGACAGCTCGTGTTTGTAGCGGATATTTGCATGATAGAATTTACGAAAAGTACGCTGAATCTCTTCAATGTACTGGATAACGAGCTAAGGGGTGTCGTCTAAACCAAGGTGTGGCACCATCACAATACCTGTCCACACCGGGGAAGAACATCCACCTAAACGGCGCAAAGGTGTGAGTATTTTTCGTTATTGGGGCTAACAAAGGTCTCTCAGTCCGTGTGGTTCAAATGCTATCATAGATTTCAGGATTGCGTAAATGGGTTAATTCTCATCTGCGTGACTCTGAAGCTGGCCGCCGCTTACGGCACAAAGAAGCTCTAAAAAAAAAAGAAAATATAAGTTACCTAATGTAGTCCCTAAACTCAGGTGGTGCACTGTTGATAAAAGTACACTTCGTTTAGCGTGATCTTAGAAACCATACTTCAACATAATATTTATGTAATATGTCGAACATACGTATCAGTTCTTTTCTCTTCACTCATCTGCTTTCATGTTTTCAGGTAACTTCCTCGGCGGAGCCTGAAACCCCTTAGGTGAGACAGCATGATCATTGTAACCCACTATTCAGAGCAGACAAATGCTGTGCACCCTCTTTCCAGATTCCTCTTTCATGCAGTGTCTTGCCTACCACTCGGGCTCTGTATATTGTTCACAGTTTGTTTTACCTTTTTTGTTATTTGGTTTACAGTTTGCTTTATCATGTGCACAAATATGATAGTGAGGGGGACATTTTCTTGTTTACACTTCTTATCTTATAATCATTGCTCAGTTAGATTACATCATTTGCATTCACCGGAACTGGAGTTGTATACTGTGTTATTTTCTTCTCTCAAATCAGGGAAGCCCATATGTATGGCAGCTGAAGTCTTTCATCAGCGTAACATGCCAGGACAACTCCAGTGCTGTGCAGGCCACTTCTAAATTAAAGGAACCTAAAGTACTCCTATGCACTATGTCCTCATTAGATTTGGTTCCTCCTACAACTCTGCACTTAGTTTTACATTACCAAAAATAACCTTACCCACCATTATCATACCAGTGGTGTACTGCTGTGTTCAACAGGTTCAGCTTGCTTTGGGCATCCTGCAAGGCCGTGCAGTTACTTCAGCCCATATTTGATGGTAGCACTGGTGCCAATACAGTTGTTAGATGAGCTGTGTGACAGTGTAAAATAGACCATATCCTGTGTTCTGTTAAAAATAAAAATTATGCATGTATAGCATATAATGTGTGATGATGATGATAATTTGAGGTTTTTGGCGCAAAAGCGACGCATATAATGTGTATATGTAGATGTTAGGTCTTAGTTATTGTACTATTTGAGCTAAACGTCAACATTTCAGCTGTTTGAGCCTGATGCCCCGGTCCTTGACGCACATACAAGAGTGCCCACACCTTCGGAGGAGCCTGCAGAGCTGAGGACTCTGTCCCGGCAGCAAATGAAACAGATCTTTCACAAAGAAAGTAGATTTCTTCTAGAAGACCAACAAGCAGTTTACTTGTAGTTTTTTTTATTGCAAAATATAGGGCATGCTATGTGAGTACTGGGGGCTTCTTTCCAGTTACCTCAACTAGTGACCTCAAGCTTATGTAACACAATAATATAAGACGGCAATGAAGCAGGCGAACTGGTGTCGTGAGATTGTGCCCCCAGTCTTAGGGTTATGGATGTATTACACGGTATTGGAAACCTGGTTGAACAGTAAATTTGTTAAACGACAAACAGTTACCAGAAATAAATACGATGTGCAGAATACTCTTACACAATACGCTGCAGCTGAGTCTCTGTAGGCATGGCGGTTGGCAATGCTAAATGTTCAGATTGACGACGTGCTCAACATTGAATAGAGAATACGTGACGTGGTCATAAATACATTTTTGCACGAAACATATTCTTAGGCAAACAAGTCCTTCGACAGAAGGAAATACAGCCATCTGTACAACAATAAATGCAGAGTAAATCAGAATCGCCTGAAGGCGTGAAGCTGCTTTGAATAATAACAGTAATGATGACGACGAACATGAGTTGAAACAAAGTAAAACAAAACATTAGACCATCCAGTCTTTTAAGATAATTCTTGCAAACAAATCGAGCAACGAAGGGCGCATCTTCCAAACATCACAGTCGCACTTCACAACGCACTTCCTTTGTTGTCAGGTTGCAGCAACCACCAGACACTTTCCATTGGTGACGGCGATACAACCAATACAAGTTGCGGTGAATCGCTAGAGGCCCACGTAACTCGTCAGCAAAACTCTCAAAGTCACGGAGGTACTTGAGTTCCTTGTTGTGAACGGCCGCAGAGCAGAGGACGAATACATTCGATGAAACAGTAGAGCTCACATATCATACTTGCCAGCTCAACTGTAGCAAACGATTCAGACACAAAAAAAAAAAAAAATTGTTCATTATAGCGTGTTATCCGAACGCCTCCAACCAAGAAAATGTAATGCTTCAACTCAGCTTCAACCCTCAGACGCGACGAGAGACCTTGTGCGACTAGATGGCGGCAGCCGGCAGCCACAGCGGGCTCGCAGCATTACGTGCCATTGTGCAACACCGGTGACGTAACTGGGCACAGAAGTGCAGTCCGTACAGTTACATCATCGACGGGAGAATGTGCGCGGGGGAGGAGGAACGCGGAAGAGACATTTCGAGCGCGCGATTCTCAAGGAGTGGAGCGATTCCGTCCGGAAAAATTTGTGGCATATTAGTTTCTTGTCGGGAAGAACAGTTTCCAGTGAAAAAAAAGTATGGGGGTTCGGGAAATTTCATAGTCCCTTTTTCCGAAATTTTTCCGGGCGAAATCGCTCCACTCTGTGAGAAGCGCGCGCCTGAAGTGTCTCTTCCGCATTCCTCCTTTCCCGCGCGCATTCTCCTGTATATTGAGCAACTGTACGGAGTCTTTTCCGATCAGCATTACGTCAACGGTGTTGCACAATGGCAAGCAATGCTCGCCACTGGCTCCTGCCAGTCGCATCTAGAAGGTCACAATGTCTCTGGTCGCGTCTGAGGGCTAAAGCAATACGTCTGTCGTGGTCGCAGCCGTTCTGACGTTCGGATGACACGCTATAATTAACAGCTTTTTGTGTGTGAATCGTTTGCTGCACTTTTTCATTGAATTAATCGTCTTCTGCTCGGCTGGCGTTCACAACAAGGAAGCCAAGCATCTCCGTGGCTACGAGGTTTCTGCTGACGGAATAAGGTTTCTGCTGACGAGTTACGTGGGCCTCTAGCGATTCACCGCAACGTTGTATTGATTGTATCGTCGTAACCAATGGAAATTGTCTGGTGGATGCCTGGCGTTGCAATTATATTTACGTCAGTTGCAGTTATATTTACGTGTTGGCAATCTGACAACAAAGCAAGTGCGTTGTGGAGTGCGACTGTGATATTTGGAAGCTGTCCCCCTTTGTTGCTCGATTTGTTTGCACGGATTATCGTTCAAGACTGGGTAGTGTAATGTTTTGTTGTACTGTGTTTCAACTCGTGTTCTCCGTCATCATTACTACTATTATTCAACGCAGCTTCGCCCTTTCAAGCGATTCTGATTTACTCTGCATTTCGTGGTCTACGGATGGGATGGGCTGGCTGTGTTTCCTTCCGTCGAAGGACTTGTTGTTTGCCTAAGAATATGTTTCACGCAAGAAATTGTATTTTATGAGGTATTCAATGTTGAGCACGTCGTAAATCCGTAAAATACCGTTAGCATTAACGACAACCGTGCCTACAGAAACTCAACTGCAGCGTATTCTGTAAGGGTATGCTGTACAACGTATTTATTTCCGAGAACTGCTTGTTGTTTAAAACATTTATTGTTCAACATGGTTTCCAATACTATTAATACGTCCTTAACCTTGGCATTGAGAGACACAAACTAACGACACCAGCTCGCCTGCTTCATTGTCACCTTATACTATTGTGTTACATAAGCTTGAAGTCACCAGTTGAGGTACCTGGAAAGAAGCAATAAGCCCCAGTAGTCACGTAACATGCCCTATATTTTCAATAAAAAAAAACGAGAAGTAATTGGTACTATTTCAAATAAACTGCTTTTTACTCATCTGGCAGAAATCTGCCTCCTTCGTAAAAGAACTGTTCAATTTACCATCTGGACAGAGAGTCCTCAGCTGTGCAGACTACACCGAGGATGTGGACCCACTTGTACATGTGTCAAGGATGAGGACACCAGGCTCAAACAGCTGAAATGTCGGCATTTAGTTCAAATAGTACCATATCTAAAATACACAAGACCTAATAACTGAAACATTTACATATGCTACACATGCATAATTTTTATGCGTATGCAAACACAGGATGTATTCTATTTTACACTGTCACACAGCTGTATTGCCACCAGTGTTACCAGCAAATACGGGCTGAAGTCGCTCCACAGGCTTTACGGGACGCCCAGAGCATGTTGAACTGGTTGAACACAGCAGAGCACCACTGGTATGGTAATGGTTGGTAAGGTTATTTTTGGTAATGTAAAACAAAGTGCAGAGTTGTAGGGGGAACAAAATCTCGTGAGGACACAGTGCATCAAACTTGGGTTTATTTATTTTAGAGGTGAACTTCAGAGCACTTGCTGGAGTTGTTATGGCATGTTACCCTCGTGAAAGACTTCAGCTGTCACCCTGAGAAGAAAATGAATAACACAGTATGCAACTCCGGTTCCGGTGAATGTAAATGCATGTAGATCCACTTGAGTAATGATTATAAGATAAGGAACAAAAGTGTGCACCTCTTAAAAGCATCCTAGCTTGCTCAGGTGTAAACAAGAAAATGTCCCCCTCATTGTCATATTTGTGCTCGTGATCAAGAAAACTGAAATCAAATAAAAAAGAACTTATGAACAACACACAGAGCCCGAATGGTACGCAAGGCAATGCTGCAAAGAGGAATCTGGAAGAAGTGCACAACATTGGTCTGCTCTGAATAGTGGGTTGCAGTGATCATGCTGTTTCTCCACGGGGGTTTCAGGCTCCGCTGAGGAGGTTACCTGTAAACATGAACATGAAAGCAGATGAGTGAAGAGAAAAGAACGGATACATGTGTTCAATATATTACATAAATCTTCTGTGAAAGTATGGTTTCTAAGGTCATGCTAAACGAAGTCTGTTTTTTCTTTTTTTTCAATAGTCCACCGCCTGAGTTTAGTGACTAGATTCGATAACATCTATTTTGTCTTTCTTTTACTCTCTCTCTCCCTCTTGTGTGCCGTCAGCGGCCGCAAGGTTCCAAGTCACGCAAATGAGAATTAACCCATTTACGCAATCCTGAAATATGTGACAGCATTTGGACCACACGGACTGAGATATTTGTCAGTCCCAATAAAGAAAAGTACTCACACTTTTGCGCCGTGGTCGATGGTCTTTCCTCGGTGTGGATACGTATTGTGATGGTGCTACACCTTGATTGAAACGACAGTGAGCTCGCTCGGGGCATCAAAAGCTGTCCGTCTCGTCACTGGGAAGCATATGGCATTGCATGCCCGGCGAATATTGACGTGAATTAGGGCAACCGACCATCCAACATCGTCTCAGTATGTCAGCGAAAACCACAGGATGTGACTGCGACCAACTGCGACTATCGCGCAGAAGCTCGCGTCATGGAGATTTCCACTCCCAATGAACGCATACGCGGGATCCTACGGCGCATGCTCCTGGCGGGACCACGACACGTCACGATGACGTGCCGCGGATCCTGCCGTGGTCCCGCCAAGTTGCTCGCTGTGTTTCCGCGCGGCAGATTGCCACAGCGCGCAGCAGTACTCCCCTCGCCGCTTCGTTTAAATTCGCTCCCGAGAATGCTCCTCGGATGACGAGGGTAAAATTCTGGTTCTGGACTCAGAAAAATGTTTTCTTTCTGATGAAAGCGAGAAAAAAATCATTTCATAGTCCCTTTAACGTAGTTGTTCACCGTATTCTCTAATACTACCTTGATGCTCCGAGATTCCAGCACAAAATACGCATGATGATGATGTTCGAAAGAACATTCTGCGTAACAAAATGTCATATCCTACCGAACCGCCACGACGACGCGCCTCGCCACTCCCCAGCCTCGCGTATTTGAAACGGCGGTTGGAAAATGCCGATAGCGATGAGGCAGCCGTCGTTACGCTTCGGCTCACTCTTGTTGGAAACTGCACGTGACAACGGTGTATCGCGTAACCACAAGTGCTGTGACATATTACAAAGGCCCATAAACAATCGCTTCATTGCATATCACTTGTACTTAATTGCTACGACATATGACTACGCTACAAACTATAAATGTGCACCCCGATATCTGTGGTATGTTCATGGGATATCCTGTGTGGGACAATTGAGATGTCGCTTCCTGGGCATGCAGTGGATATCCAGTGGACATATGTGATATCCACGATGTTTGGGACCAATTCAGGACATCCCCTTGGACATTGATGGTTTACTGGGTTGGTTCACATATAAAAAAGGGGGTGAATTCGTCTCCGAAATAGCATCTCTGCGGAACAAAATCACAACAAGAAGACGCCACGCCACGTCGTATTCCCGTCGGACGAGATGTGGTGACTTCAGGGGATGCCTTCTCTATCTACGTGATGTTGCATGACCTCCACGGATGCAGCGCCCGCGAGAGCACGTTGCACGCGAACGAGCAATAATAGTACCCTGATTTTACACGTAAGGTTTGTCTGCGCAGTGTGGCGACATGTTGCACATGCCGCAGGGCAGGACTGCGGATAATTTGGACCACCTGGGGTTCTTTTCATGTGCGTCGGAAATCTCCGACGCACGGTGCTGGACACAATGTTTACCTCGCCCACATTGCTACCGCCCTCGACGCGGATCTAACTCGCGATCTTGAGCTCAGCAAGCCAGCACGTTACCATTGACCATGTTGTCGTCGCGCACCATGACTCCATGTCGACCATGTCGCAGCGGAATATGAATGTTGCACTGAAACGACCAGCAGAACATGCGCAGTGCAGCTGTTCTTACACCAGAACGACAAGCTGAATTCGCCATAAGATTGTTGTCTCGTGCGTGATCTTGGACAACCAGGCCTGCATCGCCAAAAGCGACAATGGATTAGAAGAATATTGCTCCTCATCAAATATAACGCCATCAAATGACGAAAGTTACTTCGCAACGACGAGAAATCATTTTCGCTTTCCAGCTCGGATATTGCATATGCTTGCATGCTCTGCATATCTCCGCTCCGCGTCTTCCCGGCGACCGCCGCCCAGACGACACGCATTTTTCAAAGGCGTGTCATTATTTTGGTGGGTTACAGAATGACATTTTCTCGTTTTTGCAGAGAGTGACTTCCTCCATACTCTCAACGTACAGCGTGTGCTCTTGCGGTGCGTTTCGTCGAATTACGTGGAAACTATACCAGTACTTCACGTGGGGTTTCCGGCACCACGGTCACGGATCAACGACTAATAAAATGCCACGAGTGTTTCGGATTCGATCGGGATCCTTTCGGGTCGTGCAACTGTAATTGTAAGTTAATTGCCTATTTTGTGTAATGTACACAGCTCCGCTCACGAGCTGTAGGCGATGTTCTATGAATCGGTATTAGAGATGTGTATTGATGTTTTAGGACTGCCTGGATCTTCTACTTTTTATTTACTTACTGTTTCCGGCGAGAGCGACAGCACTGTAATTTTGTCCCAGACGTATAAGTCGTTTCCAGTGATGATGAGTTTCGCGATTGTGAGTTCGCATCGTTGAAAGTACACCCTAAATCCCGTCGCGGACACGTGCCGGCTAAAAAAGTTTCCTCAGACAGTGCAGCCGGTACACAGCCGTAACCGTCTGGAAACAGCCGTAACGGCTAACAAATAGCACGCACAGCGATCCCCATCGCCAAATTTCAGCAGGTAGAAAACCGTCACGTCGGTATGAAACGGCTTTGTGCCCGCTGAATAATATGTGTACCTTCTGAACCGTGTACTCGTGTGCTTGTTGAATAACGCGTGTGCCGGCTGAATACGCGTGCCTTCGTTGGAGCGTACTACGTTGCTCCGCGTTCTGTCGGCGAGGAATGACATGGCACGGCGTATTCTTCCGCAGTGCATTCCTTCCCGGTTCTTTGTCTGTTGTCTGCGCTGCAACCTCGCCTTTGAGAAGGATGACAACCTTGCTTTTTAAGTACAGGTTTAAGGTCTCGTACCCCCTGCCCCTTTCATAAAGTGTACCATTCGATTGCCCGTTGTTGAAAATGGAATACTGCTAATTTACCCGACAAAACACGCCACAGTTATTAAATAACCGAATTAAATTGATAAAGACTGCAGAGCATGCCGCGATCTGTGTTGGCAACAATAAGAACGGCCACGTCGCCCTGTGGGTAAGTCCGTGATAGGATACAGAAATCGTCTGCTTTTCCGCGCGCTAGTGCATCGGCGTGAGCAGACGACTTTCAGAAGTTACTGGGCACCGCGTACATTTTCTTTCAGTTCTCAGGTGAAAAACGCGCACTCTAAGTAGTGGCAAGCATGGTGGTTCAGAACAACTATGTTAATCCTCAGAGACAAGTTAAAAGTCGCCGAACAACCCCATCCACAATCACAAATCTGAAGTCGCTGGCCATCGGCGCGCGCGGTCGCATTACACCTCCGACCAAAAATATATTACGCTCGCTTCCATTACACTCCCCGTTGTACACTGATCATGCTTCGAAATGAAGTGTCGCTGACGACGTACATGGAGAAGGAGGACATGTTTATTCAAAAACCGCATTAGATACTCGCGGAAAGAAAACACGTGACTTAGCTTCCACGTATCCGATTGTGTGCCACATTATGGGAGACCCCACGGTCAATGCTCGGACTACATTCTCCGCTCGCGGAGGTATATGCCTGAGTGTCCCCATTTCGAGAGCAAAGGGGATTACTCAACCCAAGGTGCTTCTGCAAGTTACAATTACCAAGACAACGACGACGCACCCGCAGGCCGACGTCATACGTGACGTATGCATGAGAGAAGCGCAGCTTTCGTCGTCTACTCTTACGGCACGTTTCGACAAATTCCTCGAAATTGACTTGGTTATTCAGAATGAAACTTTGACGGTTGTACGTGTACAGTACTCGTGAAACTAGTTTTGGCTAAGTTTCGGAATCGCCCCGGCTGTACGAGACCGTCCCTTTAAGGTAAGTCAACCTAGCTGTGAAACATCGTACCACGCCTGCGTTTTACTCGTGTTCAACTATCGAAGTACATTCTGTTGCAGACGGTGGACGCGTTGCAAATGGCGGCAGGAGAGGATTGGCTACATCGGTGAAGCGACGATGTACGTTACAAGCGAGGTTAATTGTATTCTTTCGTTATAGGTGACCCTGGGACTGTATCGATTGCAAGGACGTGAGTTACAAAGTTATGTACTATTCCAGCATTCACGTTGGAACAATGCCAGCGTGATATTCACTTCGGTTTTTTTACAGGTTGTTTCCTGTCTCAACGGTCACACATACGTGTGCAAAACTGCAACTGCTTCTCACATCGAAGCGTGTCTGATGCCACTTGCTGGATAATTGTTCGTCGGCCATTTCGTTTGAGGAACTGTCGTGTTCGTCAATAAGGATTATCTTGATTGAGCTTAATTGGCAGTGCCAGACTGCTCGAAGTTCCGAGGGTTGTGCGTTCGACGTTTGGAGGACTGTCTGGTGCATCGGATGGGTTATGTGTCCGTGCAACGTGTGCTCCATATGTGTGTGTTGGGACTGGTGAAACGTGTATGCTTTCCATTCGGCAAACGATGATGTCCGGGATGCAATTTAAAGGTATGTGCAAGCCGATAAAATTTGGTAGTTCATGTTTGATGTCCTTGGAGATTTTCTTCTATTCTTTTTCTTCTTTTTTTTTTTGTGTGTGTGAAGCCTGGTGGTCATTTTGCTGTTAGGGAACTCGAGAGGCACAATGTGTCTCGCGTATTAGTGGGTACAAGTAACCCTTCAATACGTCCGGTTACACTGTGGCTCCTGGTGTTAGCAGGGATGTCGTACCAGTTGTTTCAGGGGGCACAGGGCACCTCCAGCTTTCGCAGGCACTGCGTGCCTCTTGAAGTCATCGGGCACATTTAAAAAAAAAATGTGCCAGTTGATCAGACGGCACTTATACGTCACTGTGTTTAGGGTGTAGCCTTGCACTCTTATACTTTGTCCCCTCTTCCGTTTGTAATCAGTCAAGGACAACGGCTATACATGGTTTCAATTTGTGGTTTTGCACGTATGGCCAACGTTCATGCCAACCTATGGTGCGTAACACCTGTCTTTGTGTATTGATATTTGAACTTTGTTTCGTAATAAACCGTGTAAACCATAACGTGGCCATCTGAATGTAACTTAAATCCACGAAGGGACGAAAGTCTGCTGTCCGCCCCCGCTGCGCCCGTCACGAGCCAGCCACGGCAGGGGTGCCGACAGGGGAAAGACCGAAAATGAGCTTCGTTCACTGCCGAAGTTATTTTTTTTTTCTCACTACGCTATGCGAGCATGTCATAAACAACGCTCATGAGGAATATGAACCACGTCACGAGTGGGCGAATATGGAAAATGCGCTACCGAAGTTGCGCGTTCTTGCCTTACCAGCGCTCAGTAAACTCGCGTTCGGAAGTATGTCCAAGATTTCCCAACAAAGTGTTCTATATGAATGGAAAGAGCCTGTGAAGGTAAACACAACGATATGTCATTCCTGTTACCTTTTTGTCATTGCAGAAAAGCAGTTACGCACCGCAAAAGTGCAAAAATAGCGTGAATGGCTGCGAAGATGCGAGAACCGGAAATTGAACTTCTGTATGCAATAACAAGATAAATCGAAAAATCCCAAACCGAGAAAAAGGGCCTCATCTCATTGTTGGTCCCATTGTCACACATACATTTCCCGTTTCTTACCCTCCTGTAGCGGGCCAATAAATTGCAATACAGTACCAAATTTTCTTTGGCATCTACATACTGGTCAATTTACTGGTCAGGTCAATTTACCGTATTTCCCGGTGTATAACGCACACTCGTGCACTACACGCTCCCCCTAAATACGGCCCGAATTTGAAAATAATGTTCGATGTATAATGGTGCATAACGCGCACCGCAATGCTGCTACAAGCTTCTCTACTGCCACCAGTATACAAAATAAACCAAAGCGCTGTATCATATTGCTGCGCATATGCTGTATTTGAAACCGATTTAGTCAAAACCGTCAAACTCCGATGCACCAGCGTCGCTGTCATAGTATACTTTAGTCTCCTTTCTGCTTTCCCTTTCGCGTCCCTTCTCAGTCACGCCATTAATGGCGTGCTATTCAGCAGTCAATAATATTGAATTCATTTCAGAATTCTGAAATGAATTCAAGATTATTGACTGCTGAATAGCATCCTTAAGGGTCAGCTCCGGGGAATATACATTGTTACATATCACAACAAAAGCGAGCAGGCACAAAGGTTGGTGCCTACTAAGTGCACCTCCAAAATAGTTTGGCCAAGTACCCTATATTTACGGAGAAATCAATTTTTTTGTTTGCCGTCCGATCGTCCACTCAAACCAGTGACGTCACGGCCAGCGTTCGCTTTGGCCATAAGACCCCTCAGGTCTAATGTGTTATGGGACTGAGAGGGCCTCACAGGCTCGTAGACCTCTCGGGCTGACCTCTCAGGCTCAGAGGACTTCTTAGATTGACAGGACCTCTCAGAAGCTAATGCCCAGATCTGACATCGGAACCTCAATGTTCAATTTCGCCGTCTACGCTGCACCTGTCGTCGGAGCGGTACAATCATACAGTGCTATGATTCACCAGAGATAGATACAGACAAGTACATGTCACAAAACTCCACATATATTGAGTTCCTTCGATTGTACAGATACTCAAGGCATGCACACTGCTATCAGATTATCTAACAGTTATTTCAAATGTCTTGCAGAATTGTGAATATCTAATATTTGTTGAAGGATCGCTCCCAAGAAACTACACGAAACGGTAAATATAGCAGCAACAGAAACTAGATTTACCACTTACATGTCTACGAAAGCATACAGTCATCATCAACACATACTGTCGTATTCCACAAAGCGTGAACTCATGGGACACATATTCGCAATGTCCGTACAGCGGCGATGAAAAATATTCTTGAGGAACTCTGCTTCTAGGTGGTCAAGTTCATCTGTTTTACGTATACTTGGGGACTCGCGATGCACCGGCTAGTTTCCCTTGCTTGCGTAAGACGCCAACTAACTGGCGAGATTGGGTTCTCACCAGCTTGGGTTCTCACCACCTGTCGCTTCGTACGAGATTCATCTGTAAGAAATACAATTTCAAAATGTGAGTGTAAGTCAGTGTGTAGGCATCGAAATATATAACATACCGTTTGGCACAAAGCGCCGTTGGTAGCTTAACGTGGTTGGTAATCTTCCTGTCGGCGCTCATAATGCGTGTCTGCGAACAGTGGTAAAAGCGTAAAGTGAACAGGAATGCCTGTCACTCACAAAAGCATATTTGACACATCGTCTACATACCTCAAAAACAGTTAGAATCCCGAAGACAACACGCAAATTACTTGTGATCCGCGGCCGACGTCCTCACACTTCAACGTTTCAAAACAGACTGATTGAACCGCTGGCGACTGGCCGAAACGCTTCCACTTACGTGCAGTGCAATAATGCACGGATTGCAAGAACAATAGCTTCAAGGGGGAACGGCAGTACAAGGTTATCACGGCTGGTGTTCCTTGGAGGAATAATGCACAAACATGTGAAATTTTGCTAACTATTTTCCAAAGCGGACGAGGTAGCATGTCCCGCGGCGCGGAAAACGTGTAGCAACTTCCTCTGGGAGGTGTTGCACGACGCGCTGTCGCAAAGCTGTGTGAGAGGTCCCCCAAAACCCCTCAGGGTTACACGAATGATTCTCAACGTCTTCCAGATTTTCTCTAAAAGGTCCTCTCAGAGCCCTCTGTGCTGCCTGAAAGGTCCTACCAGACCTTTCAAGATTTCTTGAAAGGTCCTCTCAGACCCTTTAGAAGTGCTAAAGGGTTATACCAGACCTTTCAAAATTTCTTGAATGGTCCTCTCAGACCTCTTAGGAAATTTTGAGATGTTTCTTAGACACATTTGCGATAGGGGGCTCTCCTTGGCTTGTTGACTTGCTCGTTGTTTCGCAATCGCCAGCAATAGTCAGGCTGAAAGCGAAATCGAGAGTCGCCCGTACAAGCACCACGAGCATCATCCTTTTGGCTGGTCAGTACACACAACTTCGTCTAAGGTGTCATCTTGTGAGAGATGCGGTGCCAGAGAATTGTGAGAACGCCGTGCTCCTCGCATTACGAGCTGGTACGCTAACAACGAAGATGTTTCGTACCAAGTTACCAGTTGATGATTTTGTGCGTGATTGGGTGATACGGAACCAGTGGTCGAGTGCTCTGAACTTATCAAGGCAACAGTCGTGTGTGCTCGAAGCGTTTTGCGTCAGCATGTTGTGAGGTCGCTCACCTGACGGCCGATTGGACTCAAAAAGTCACTGGAAAGGGATGCGCCACCTGCCTCGTTCGACGACGACAAAGAGGATAGCACCAAAGCACCGAAGTTGCAGGTAAGTGCACACACGAACCTGCACTATGGCTTGCACACAATATGAAGTTATGAACGACAAATGTGGGGCTGCTGAGCCCTATAGTCCGCAGTTGCATGCAAAACTACGCAGGTTCTCCGAGAAGTTGGTTTCGAAATTACATCAGTTTGAAGGAGCCTGAGCCTGTGGACAGAGAAGACGAAACAGTCACAGCAGCTGAAATCAGCAAGAAATTGAAGATTCCTGTTTTGAGACGCTCTGTGTCCGTCTTCACTTCTGTATGATCACACTCAGCCTTTTCGCAACCGTAGAACAGCCCTGCATCCCACTTACATGGCAGCATTATTGTTCCTCTTTAAGAGCCGGGCTGTGTCTGTGACTGCTGAGTGTTCAAGTTGTAATGTAAGGTTATCACATGCCCCCCCTCCCCCCAGAAATATCATTGTGTTCTAGTCCTTTGAAGTTGACTAAGTTGACTCCAGCAATCAGCAGGCCTTCAAAGGGTGCTCGAGTGCCATGACCAGCAAGGGATGACAGTCAGCGTACTCATCACCGATAGACACAATTAGGCTCATTCGTCTGTCAGCCTTTTCCCAACCGTAGAACAGCCCTGCATCCCACTTACATGGCAGCATTATTGTTCCTCTTTAAGAGCCGGGCTGTGTCTGTGACTGCTGAGTGTTCAAGTTGTAATGTAAGGTTATCACATGCCCCCCTCCCCGAAATATCATTGTGCTCTAGTCCTTTGAAGTTGACTAAGTTGACTCCAGCAATCAGCAGGCCTTCAAAGGGTGCTCGAGTACCATGACCAGCAAGGGATGACAGTCAACGTACTCATCACCGTTAGACACAATTAGGCTAATTCATCTGTGAATCATCGCTTTGACATGCTGCACATTGCAAGAAGTAATAAGCAACATTTCCTTTGTATGGTAATAATAATAATTGGGTGTTTACGTCGCGAGACAACTGAGATCTTGAGCGACGCCACAGCGGTCGGTCTGTGGATTGCTTTTGCCCACCTGAGGGTTCTTTAACGTGCGATGAAAGCTCATCACACGGCACCCCGTATTTAACGTCCCTCGCGGAAGACGGCGTGTCTAAGCAACTTGTACCCTGCCACCAAGTGGCTGGCGTCCTCGGCCAGGTTCGAACCCACGATCTCGGGATCAGAAGGCGAACACGCTACCAACTGAGCCACCGAGGCCTGTCCTTTGTATAGTGCAGCACCGTCATAACACATATGTGAAGTCCAGCTTTTGTATGTTGTTCGACAACATATTGCCTATTAGAAGGGGTACATTTGGGGGCAAGCTCCGCTGTTAACATTATTGATCATATTTGTAGCTTAAATGTGTAGATGCTTTTCGCTCATTTTTTAGCACTGTTAGTCTTAACCAGTCTAGTTATACTACTCTGCTTCTCCTTGCTCAGGCGTCAGGAAAAACATGCATGCAGCAGCACTGGTGAAGCAACATCAGGTGCTACAAAAATGGTGCCATAGCATTGTAAACCACCTCTTGTGGCGCGCATGGACAAGCTGTGATAATGGGAAGTTGCTCACGATCTTATCCTGGATATTTGGATCATGGTGTTGCTTCACATATTCATGAGAATCAAGGTCACGCAATATGTGCACATCGAGACACCTTTGGCTCCATCAAGGTGATTTACAATATTTCAAACTAGCAGGGATTACTAAGCAATTGTCCTGCATTCCTCACTTACAGCGGCTGAAACATTCGAACAGCTGGAGGGGATAGTGGATGTACCTCCTCTTCTGAAGGGCATCCTGTCATTGTGTGCACTACACGTTTCCTTCCCTAAATGCTGTTTCTCGGTCATGTATCTAAGATATATCAGAACACCACTTCTACCCTATCTGTGTGCCACATGTTGTGTATACACAAGAGGAATGCATGCGGGAAAACTACTGAAATATAAAATTGCATTGTTCCTTTATTGTGCATGCTGGTTCTGAGTGTTTTAGGCATTCCAAGGATGCTAATTTTCATGTTGGGCTTTGTCCAGGAGCTTACTGGAGCTGTGCTCAAACTCTATGTGCGGTGGCTGTTCATGAGACTCTGACCAGACGCAAGACGCTACACAGGCTCACAACAAGAGATACATTGAATGAGTCACTAAAACACTGACAACTCTGCAAAGCATTAACTGCAAGTGGACAACAGAAGGGCTTCAGTGAATGTGTACAAACAGTCTCATACCTAGGATTTTTGGTTTTCGACACCCCATTTGCCATTAACCGGTGGCTTCTGTAGAAGAGTAGGGATGGGGAAACAAACAAACACGGGTTTCCTGTACACACGGTAAACGGTACTCCAGGTTGTTTAGCCTTTTGAACTATATGAAGTGTCAAGGAACGATTAAAGGGGTTGGGACCCAGACGACACATAAAGTACCAAGGACGTCCCATTTCGGTCCCGTCGTCCGTGTCCTAAGCGGGACAAGTTTCGGATTACCCAGGACGTCCTTCACGGGACACGCTACGGCAACTGTCCCGACGATATCCCCAGGCTATCCCGCCGGCGGAGCCAGTGCGGCACAGAAAGGAATAGGCGCAATCTTTGAAAAAGGATCAAGTAAATGAGCGACAAACAGTAACGGCTCTTTCTGGTTCTCTTTGATATGCTTTGCGGCTGCTAATAGACAACCCCGCTCGCCACTGTTATTCGAAAAGGTGTTCTAATGGAGTGAAAAAGATAGATTTGTGATTGATACCCCTCCCACGTCAGATTTACTCCTCATAAATGGAGAAAATATAGATATTTCTCCTTCATTTGAGAGGAAGGTGTATAGGAGGTGTACGAACCTCGTGGAGAAGTGGTAACGTGTGCATTTCTCTTACACCTTCTCTCCTCGACCGCTCAGCAGTCGTGTACTTTCATCCGCGCATATAGTTCCCGATATTTTCAGACATTTAAACACATTAAATGTCAAATGTACGAGTATATTTCCGTGATGATATAAAATGGATTAACTCTGTCTCACGTTAGTCGTTACAAACGCAAACAAATTATTTGTGAACATGTTTGATTCTGCCGCATTCTTGTACCCTTACGCGACCTTTCTCGTCGGTTTGGAGTGTGGCGAACGCATGTTTGTGTGCGATCGTTCAGAAAGTTTTCACTGTGGCTGAGGCTGTGTGATGCTCAGAGTTATCAAGGAGTTGATACTTTTCGGAAGCGTTCTTCGGACTGAATACATTCGGTAGTTGTCAACCCACGGAAGTGAGAGATGGTCTTGAACACAGTAAGGCTAACAAAACCGTTTCGTAGTCAGAGCCTTTATTCGATGGAGTCAATTCAGCGAATTCTGTGTCATTTATTCTTTCTTTATCATTTTCAGGTTGCATTCCAGCTTGACTAGTAATGAGTGTGTCACTGTCACCGAAACACAGGTACGGTCATGTTGCTTTACGGGTCCTTACACTGTTTTTGTGGTGAATCGCTTACGACGTAAGTCTTTTGTTTTGCAGTTTTATCGTGCAAATTGGCCTTTGGATGTTCGAACCCTGGAAAAGACATGCTTTGAACGAAATGGTGCACAGAGGCGTCGTGGTATTAATGTGTCGGAACTTGCAGTGGTTTCTGTAGGTACTGTGACGTTTCGGATCTGCATTTCTTTTTGCAGTGTGTGGTGGCCGATACTGGACACTTCCATACTAGTGGTCAAGCCGGTTTGGATTCGAATTTGAACGTATGTACTATTTTCCTTTTTGTACCTGTTTTGTGCCTCTATGGCTATAACGAATGCATGTTACAGTTCACATTCGTCTTTCTGTGGTGTCAGACTGGCTTGTTGCACTTCTCTCGTTCAGTATTTCGTATTTCACTCCTCATTTGGCATATCATGTGGGCTAAGAACTCTTTCGAAGGAGTGTATGCCTGCTCCTTCTAGAAGTGGTAATACTGCTCTGAAGGGATTCGTTATGGGACAAGCCGTTTACTCCTCTTCTTGAGTTAATGTGTACGTTTTTCAGAATGCGCGCACGCATGGCCAAATGTGTTTCATACCTTTGTATAATACTGTTGCAGTGTATGTTGAAATGAATAAATATTACAAGAGCACATCACTGCATGATGGTATTTGATCATTTCCTTGAGCGTGTGCAACAATAAAGAACCACACAGAATGGTACCAAACACGTCCGAGACATGAAATAAATAAAATCCTGGCGACTTCGCCAGGATTTTCCGCGGACAACTCGGAATGTGCCGACGGGACGTCTAATGTCATCCAAGAGACGTCACAGATAGCTCTCCAGGATATCCCCCATGTCCCATGCAGGATACCCTTTGACGTCCGTGGGATGTCATTGTGTTGTCTGGGGACGCTTTCATAGAGATGGTTTGTTACATCATACGTGCACCTTTTCCACACCGTAATACTGATAAAAAAGAATTATTTTTCTTACGTGTCATACTTCACACGATAAAAATTCTCGAACAGATGCCACAGACCTCAGAAATATAAAGAGTCCCATTGGTAGCTGTTAGGGCTGTGCCATTACAGCTACCGGAGTTTCGGTATTCACGGTGCCCATTTCATACAGTTCTATTCCCATCTTGTAGATGGGTAGAAATCCAGCGAACCGGTAGAGATGTAGGAAGGAAGTTGCCTCAGGACAGAAGACGCCGGCGTACGGGCTCTTACGGCCGGAGTGAATGGACTTGTAACAGCTATCCCCTAGGTTGCTATCCCCATCTATCCACAGCTATCCCCATTCACTCCGGCCGTAGAAGCCCGTACGGACCCTTTCTTCCCTCCGGGCAGTTGACCCACAATTCGCATGAACCTTTAAACACGTCACACCTAACCCTTTAAATACCATGCCAATGATGAGGACGGTGCCCACAAGAAGAACAGTCCCTGTTCGAAATATCGGCGGCTTCTGTCCTGAGGCAACTCCCTTCCTATTCCCATCTTGGTTGTACAACACACATTGGTTCAAAAGAGGCTTCTTTTACGTTTACGTGGGATGATGGTGTTGCAACCCCCCTCAGTGGTTTACGGGCCATTACCTCATTTTGCCTATAAGACTGACCACAGAACACCTCAACTGCATTGACGATGTGTTCATCTTGCAGTATCCTTGTTCACCCCTGGTGAGCATTATGCTGATCAGTGAGGCAGTTCTATGAGCTCTGTTTACGATGATAAAATTATGTGTTATGTGTGAAACTACAGCATCTGTGGGATGTGTGGCAATGTGCATTGGTACTAGAAGTAACCTGGGTGCTGAAACCAATATACAGATCTAGACGTAATAATGACACGGCCAGATGATGTATGCAAGCAACTCGTCATCTTCGTGTGTGTGTGTGTGTGCACGCGCGCGGTTGATTAATGTGTGTGGCATGACTGCGTTGGTCTTGTAAAGCAGCAGAAGCGAGATGCAAAGATGTCACTGATAATTACACTTTCATTGTGTACTTTTACTGTGCAAGTTATTACGCCTTAATTTTTTGCTTCTTTCGTTTTGTCCTGCTCTTGAGCTCTCAAAAGCTATGTATGCCCTCATGTAAGTATCTTGTTTGTTATTGCGCCTGGTGCTTGCTCTCTTCACAATGCATAACTTCGGCAAATACGTTCATCAGGAATCTGCCGCTAGAGTTGTCATTCATGCCTAATTCTTACGTACGTACCTTCAGTGTGTATACGACACCATGTCGTTGCCAAGTACGACTCGTTCACACGATTACTTACAATGCCCTGAAAGCAGCTTGCTTATTGTTCCTGGAACGTCAAACCCCAGCCGTTCGAGAGTAAGACATGTGCGTAGTGTGTGACTTCGCAAGCAGCAAGTGATGCAGCGGTTACGATACAAGAATGAAGTCTCGCAATTACGCAAGTAATTGACTTACTTTATCAAAGATAACTACAATTCTAACAAATATACCTTTCGTACGTAGGCGTAGCACAGCTCGGTTGATAATATGTGACGTTCATGATGCTCGCGCGATAGCATAATTGCACGAATCCTAAGCGCACTGGTGGTATCAACAACGTGTCTTGGCATTTGCAAATCATCCCACAAATAGAGAAACAGTGCGATCAAGGAGCCTACGTCGATCGAGCAGACGCTCCCTGCCACCATCGCTTGTTTACATTCCCGTATCCTCCGTAGAGAGGGAGGGACGTCTGAAGAACGCTGATATCACTTACGTCAGCGGTATAGACCGCCTAAACCAATTTCGTCAAAAAAATGGCGGCCCCCATATGTGTTTTGGGATGGTTAATTTACGATTATATAATTTGTGGGGCCATTTTCTGGAAAAGAAGGGTGGTTGCAGACACAGTTCTATGTGGACTTCCAGAATATCGCTACGGTTTCAATAAGTCAAGGTACCCCCGGAGCTGACCTTTAAGCAGCATCATTAACCGTTTATGAGGTTTATTGCCCTTTCGCCGGTTTTGTCAACTGATCCTAAGAAATATGGGAGAAAGCCACAGCTCACTCTGGAAGAGGCTAGAATTTGTGCGTGTTAGACCTGAAAAGGAACTCTACAGGAAAATATTTCCGTGTATAACACGCACCGTTAGATAACGCGCAGGACCTCTTCAGAACACATTTTACTGCGCTCAGAACGCGCGCTTTATACACCGTAAAATACGGTACATACTGGTATGTAGATATCACTTCTGCAAAAATAGCAAAAGGGGGGTAAGTGGACTTATCCCCGTATTCCACACGGAGGTTCAATTGTTAGGAAGCGCAGTGCTTGAAGATTACTTTTCAAATAACCATAAGATTACTTTCAGCTATTTCCTCCGCTAATCCAGTTTCGAAGCACTAGGCTTCAATATATATCGGAACAAAATAAATTGGAAAGGCCGACCGTACCATCCTGCCTTACTCTTCGTGAAATCACACTATAGTGCAAAACAAACGCATCTAAAAAAAGAAAAATGCACCTGTGCTGTTCCCAGATATTTTTATTCAAAAGTTGGTATCGAATAAAAGCAAACACACTCCATGACTTAACACCAAACATTCCGCTTCGCTAGATTTAGTTAGAGAATGTCTCGTGTCATCCCTCCTCTGTCCCTTTCTCGGGTTCCTGTTTTTTCACTATATACCAGCTGGCCTGCACCTTTGCCCTTTTGCCACTAGTAGCATTCTACCCTTCATGTCCGTATTAAAGAAATAGTAGGGCAGATGATCGCCCTAACCTCTTTGTCCCCTGTTATTTTCCTTTCTCCTTTTATTTTTCTTCTCTTTTTTGTAATAGCAAGCCGACCTCTGCCTGGCTGACTTTTCCTTTCTTTTTTTTTTCTTATTAAACATATCTCTCCCCCCACCCTAACGTAAAGAACGTTGAATTATTGCTCAAGAGCTCCCGCTTTGTCATTTCCGTTTTCGAAAAGACAGATCATGCTACACCTTTCAGTATTTATAAGATTCCGCTTGTGTTATCCGTCTCCCGACCGACTCTTACAATTTTCGAACATCTTCAGATGTCTGCTGCACTGCTGTTATCGGAGGTATTTCCAACGATGGCGGATCCCCAGACCACCTGGATGCTGTTCCTTACATTTTCAATTAAACTGTTTCAGGCAGCCTACTTTCCGGATTTACTGGCGGATTTAATAAATCCAGGTTTCCGAAGGGATTTCATTTGACATAGAAAATAAAAATCTAGATTCGAAATTATTTGATCTGGCGACACAAATTTCAATCTGGACTTGATTTGGTCATCAGTAAAGTCGAGATCTGATCTGAATCAAATTTGTGTCGTCAAGCCCACATCACTGGCGTGTTGTAACATATCGTCTATTTCGCTAACTCATAATATCATGAAATCGTTAGGAAGTGTCCAGACTTACTGTTTCCGCAAATTGCGTTTTCCAGCAGGCAATTTTCATCGTACGATCAGGAAAGAAAGACGTAACTGAAGTTTCCTCCTTGAGTCCGCGTAAAGATGATCGAGGTGAGTTTGGCCATGAGAACACAAGCCTTCTGCCGCTGCACCTGCCGCTTACTTGCTCATCGCTTGCGATCAAACGGAAATCCTGGAAGTTGGGATAAAATCCACACGGTTAGACAACTTCGTGGCGGGTTTGCAATATGTTAGTACGTAGGCTTCACGTGTGTGTGCTTCACAAATCTGTGTTTTCACAGTTAGATAGGCACCCATAATACACAACATAACAGATAATCTACGGTCTTGGATACATCGGGTCGCGAAACTTTCGTCCATGTTATCCTCGAAAAATGTTATGAATCAGGGGACACTAAAGGGGCTGAACACAGCGCGTTCCCTTTCTTAACGTACGACCCCGCACGCACACGTATTAATGGCGAAATGGACTGGTCGATCTGGATCATCCAAATTGACTACAGAAAAACAAAATCCCACACGGGGGGACTCTCCACCACCGAAAACAACGGCGTTCCACTCTAGAGCCTCTCGGAAATCGTCGCCCAGATCCAGCAAATTCGGCGAGTCTGTCCAACACTTGCTGTTGGTCGGCGTTGAAGATGCGCATGTTACGACAGTTCTTTTATTTGAGTCCGGGCCGAATCCGAGCTTTCTAGGCATGGTTAAGGAGGAGCACTCTGTCGCGGAGCCACTTGGCCTGAAACCACCAGTGCGACAGGCTTTCTTCGCCGCGGAGCAGAAAAGGCGGCTTCAAATCTATCCGTCGAATTCGCCATAAGTCTGCCGTTGCCAGAGGAGCCAGTTCCATCCAAGCCAATTCACGCTGCGAACTCGAGGGTAACAGACTTAGGCATGAATTCACAATGTACCTCTTCAAGATGCAATTGTAGACCACTTGAAATGCCGCTGTGAAGCTAGGACTGTTTCGAATGCCAGTGCGTCTCTACGCCTAGCGAAGTGCATGTCACGTAAGGAATGCAGTTCTATGAAATATCGCTGAATTCTAATTGATCATGGCGATAGTTTGTGGCTCTACGTCGCGAGCCAACTATGATTGTCAGCGACGCCACAGTAGTCGTCGGTCTGTGGATTAATTTTGCACAGATGACGGTTCTTTAACGCAGGGATCGGTGCCGTTATTTCTTTTCGGTTTGATTTGGGTTCAGGTTCGGGCATATTGCTTCGGTTCGGGTTGCAGCTCGGCAGCAGCGCAAAATGTCGGGTGGAACTGGTTCGGATCGGTTGTGGAACGCGAATTTTGAGCCGATTGCCATGGACACATCCTTACGATTCTCAAATAACGCAAATGCACTTTCGTTCTTATGTTGTTATAGACGCAGCAGTGGTTCAAAGCAACATTGCGTGTTACAGATGAGCATTTCAGGTGCAACGTTACGGTTGCAGAATGCACTCTCTACTTCACTCATCGTATATACACACTGTTACATCCTGCTCACGGGCTGGCCCGAAATGAGAACAAAGACTTGGGGTTGCTGGACACGTACTGGACGCGTACAAGGAAGTCTAGAACTGCTAAAAGGAAGAAGATGAGAAAAAAACAACAACACCAATGGTGCGTTTTGTCCTTTCTGACCGCATATTGTACTGTGCCGCCTCCACGAGTGTTCCGTTCCTTTTTCTTTTCCGGCGTTTCGGTTTCTTTCTTTTCTTTTCTCTTTTTTTTCATTATTGGAATATCATCACAACCCTCGGTGTAGTCAGTAGCCTGAGGTAATTCAGCCTACCATACGAAATACGAACGAGGAAATACGAAATACCTCGAACACTTGGGTTGCAGTCTGTTTCTTTTTTTTCTTTTTTTCTTTTTTTTTTCAAGTTTCGAATTCCTTTGGCAACGCGGTTCAGTCCGCTATGTAAATCGAAGTTCCGATCTCCCACAACCCGCATTACATCGAACCGTTTCGCCAACCGGTAATCGCAAATTTTTTTGGGTGCAATTCCGATTCCGTTCAACGCCTTGGAAAAAATCGTTCCGTTCAGTTCCGGTTCACCAAAAAGTACGGGTTTTCAGTGGTTTTCGATTCGGGTTCAGTTTCGGTTCTGATCATTGCTTTAACGTGCGCCGATGTTTGGACATATGACAAACAGTATTTAACCTCCCTCGGCGTGCGTAAGCAACTTTTACTCTGCGGCAACCTTCGCCTTCGGCCGCCTTCGGACCCGCATCCTGGAGATCAGTGTAGGCAGACACAATATCAAATTATGCACCGGGGCCGATGCCGATTGGATCCTCCTTGTCGTCATCGTGAATTCTACGGCACGAGTTCGTGTGAAGATTTTTACCGGAATCACTATTTTCAGAACTGAGTACTCAGCAGAGAACTCAGCAGTAACTGACACTATTCTAGTAGAGTCAACACAATCAATACGTCTGTCCTTTTAATTTGAAACGCCGGAACATTCTTCTCACAAAATACACGTACGCAGCAACTGGTTGCGTGACATGAACATGTGCTCTTTTAAGGGTAATTGTTATTGATACAATTTTGCTTAATAAACGCCGCGTTAGTTCAACAGTGTGTCGCTGCGATACCATGCATCATTTAACTTAAAACAGGTACATCGCTGCTTATAGCATGTATCGTTCAACAGCCATTCACAAACAACACGGTTCATGTGATTTGTAGTGAAACGCTTCCACCGAAGGACCGCAACGCTAATATTATGTATTGGGCAAGCCGCAGTCCCGCAAAAAATAGGTAAAAATGAATACAGAACTACCATGTAAATTGATATTCGCAACAACCCATGTGCAAGATCCGAACATGAGAGCGACGCAGTTCCTTTTATAGCGGCGGGCAGAAGCGGGCTGATTCTCTCGTTCAGAAGGACGCACGATTGCGCCTGTATCGACAGCGATCCAACCACTTCACGGGCATATTCAAGCAACACTGAAATTATCGCAGTGTGTCGCAACCAGTGCACTCGTCCGCCCCTCTGACAAGTCAAAGATTCCGCTTCGCTTCGGCTTTGAAGAAAATCTACACCATTCGCGTGCTCCATAAACTCTTGTCGGAACCAGTGCTAAAAGTTGTACACAAATCGGGACTGACTGCACACACAAATCGAGACGCATTGCACTCACCATTCCGTACTTTTCTACAACGTTGTAGATGCACGGCGGCAGACGCAAAACTTCATCTGTGATGTTGGAACCAGTAACCAGCACAATCCATCGCGTGAACACCAAGAGCGGCCACTCCTTCCGCAACTGCGCATTCAAACAGTGTTACCTGGGAAAGCTGACACACCACCTTTTATACTTTTATATACTAACTGATCAGGAAGACAACAGTTTAATTCCGTGAAGGTGAGTGGAGTGCATCACAGTAAGATATGCGTTTGCGGTGTCGTTTGCGTTTGCGGTGTCGTCCATATCTCAGTCGGCTGTGCCATTTTCGCGGATTGTAGCGAGACCTGGCGGTAGTAATGGGAAAAGTACCTCCAAAGTGTAGTGCAAGTAAAATGTAAAGTATGAAGCGTCATTTGGTACGTAATATGCAAGACAAAATACCGCACGGCGGGCGTACTTAATACTTTGGTAGTAGCGAAGCACACGCAGAGTGAATTTTAGGTTTCTAAGAAACCTCCCAGAAGCAAATGTATGTGCATTGACGTGCTCCTATTTGTTATGGCGTCATGCATACACATGATATAGTCACCAAAGAACAGCATTTCCATTAAAGGGACTGTCGCATCCGGAACCGTGGTTACGAATCCAATACCAATGTGTTCGGTACACTACCACCGAGTAATTTGCCAAATTTTCTCCTTCCAAAACGGACCGGGTGATGAGGAATCGAATTTAAAAGATCCGGTTTCGTTTTGATCCTCGAAAGCGCCAGCGCCAACAACATCGCGTGACGCAAGGTCGAATCTGGCTAATCTGCTGTGAAGGACGCTGTCGTCTGCCGCCAAGTCTGGGGCTGCTTTGTTTTCTTCCGGCACGTCGCCCGTATTCACATGTGACACTTTCTAGTGACTCGGATACTATCGCTACGCTTGCATCCTTCGCGTGGGATGTCGTTTGGAAACCGACGCAGCGTTCCCGACTCCAGGAAAACTTCCTTCGAAAACCTCGATGTTTGATTTCGCACGCCAAGGATACAGCTACAGCCAGACCCCAGACGAAGCGAAAGTTGGAAGCAGCTACATCACTAGCGGGTATCCAGATGAAGCAAGGAGTGTTCATGCTGTCCGTGTATGCTCCTCGCAATTCACCGATAATGTGTACCTGGATGAGAACGTCATGGAAGTGCAACTTGGATTGACACAAAAAAGGAACGAATTGAAACTTGACGCCGTTCCGACAGTGTTCCACGAACAAAGCGAGCCAGCAACTTCGACAGTAAGTCACAATGTCTATGTAGTTTCCCAATCGGGTCTGTCACTCTTGCGCGTGAGTAACTTAGCAGCAAAAGACGAAATCGGTACAACGTAAGGTATCCCCTAACCTATGATTAATAACTAGATAAATAAAATACAATAAACAAGTTCAAGTGATGTCATTTATATGAACGTGATTGACTTTTCTAGTTGTCGGACGCGTTATCATGAAACTTTCACTGTTACTGAACCTGTGACCTTTGTGGAATGTGGTAGACATGATTGGTTTTCATGTGTATTACAGCTGCAGGCAGTTCGACAGGGTCAAGCGCAAGTGGTACGTATATTACTTAAATACATATAATGTGTTTACAATTTTTGGACACAGAACAATTCGCAAACTATGAACCCCGATCACTAAAAGGAAGAACTGACGCTGTTTGTGTGCTGGTGTTAGAAACAGGCACTATACAAACAGTACCTCTGTCCGTAACATAAGCGCCATAACCCACTTCCCAGTTACCTTTTATCTCTCTGTTTGTGAACTGTTTGTGTGCTGTAGGGCGGCGGTTTTTGCGGTTGTCGTAGCCAACTTGAGGTGCACTTTTGACGTTCTGTGTTATAGAAGGACCAGGTGCTGCTGATCAATTCCCATCCATCCATGAAACGGCATCAAACGATGTACGTGTGTGCACGGCAATTTTGCTGAGAGACCTGGTTTTTACACTAATGCCTTTACGACGCCTCTGACAAATTAGGATCTTCCAGAACAGTGCTTTCTTCATCCAACTTCAAGAAGTAAAGAGAATGACTTCATGGCTTCTACTGACATCTCACAGCTACATGCCAAGACAAAATAACTTGACAGCAGGAAATGAAAAGAAAAAAAAAAAAGGTCCGTTTCAGGTCCACCCAAATCTTTGTGCAGAGGCTGACAACAACAACGCTATTGTGAGATGATGAATGATGCTGATGCAGCGTTGAGATTAAGCCCTTGTTTCCTTTTTTGCAATGCTATACATTACTGCTGGTTAAATGTAAAATGATGCACCTACCTCCAGACATTAAAGGGGCTACCAGAGATGTAGTGTCAATTCAACAGGAAATTTGCATGTTCTACGAGGCACTGTCACATAAGCATTGGCCAAATGTGCTGTCCTGTGAGCTTTGATAGGATATGCCGTAGATAGTAAGAGGCCTCTTACTGTAAAAGGGAGGTGCATTAATCGAGTAGTGGGGTCTGAGGCATGAGGGCCATTTCAGGATGTACTAACCCTTCTAAAATTTTACACTTGGTGATGCCCAGAGATCGATCCAGATCCCCCCAACACCCCGAGTTTTTTTCCTGTGTACCACTGTTATAATGAAACCGTCCAATTTACTGTCCAATCGTCCCGTTTTCATTGCAATTGAAGTACTTACAAAACTGTTTATTTTATTTTTTATTTTTGTGAGTCCCCGCTTCAGATCCCAAGGGACATTGCCAGTGTGGTGCACGCTGATAACTGTCTGTGCATAGCAAATAATAAATATCTGTGCGTGAAGAGTTGGATGTGGACTTGTGCAATGGCTCTTGAATGGACAACACTCAGTCAACACAAAGATTTATTCACATTTGCGTAACTTATTGCCTGTCATTATAATAATTATTATAATACATAGACAAGAGGTAATGCTCTGCCAAGGATCTCTGAAGTTATAGTTTTGAAAGCTGCTTTCAAGACAGTGGTGCTAAAAAATTGGATCAATGGCAGGTATCAAAATTTGTTTTGCTGTATCAAGGCAGAACAATCTTCAGTGGGAATGACAAATTTTTGACATTCCCAGACAGATGTATCACTTACTATGATAATGAGGTGTAACTGTACCATTAGTGAGCTATGAAACGTTACCTGAAATTATTTGACGTGTTATATCCCTCACATGCTGTAATACTGCCAACGATAAGAAGCATTACACTATCATTAAAAGTATAACTGTCACTTATGGCCAGGTAGTTTATTGCTCCTGCCTATTCCTTTGCACTTCTCGGGATTACTGTGGTAACACAGATTCTGTTTCACACTTCTCAATTGGAAACTACGCAAGTCTATTATGGTGTAGGTGTGAACAGGAAATGAGGCACACTAAAGATGATAGTCCTGATAGGACCAGGATGGAAAAACGTTGGCGAATCATGCGGACGACACACCCAGGTATCTGTCGTCTGTTTTTCGGTCCAAGGAATCTCCAAACTCAGCTTGTAAACACACAATAAGCAGTGAACCTGACGTAGCTGTAAAAAGAAAGGACACTTTCCTAAACACGTAGCATAGTAATTTCCTGACAATCATTCTAATTCTAACCCGGCCCTTGAGTTGCACAGTTGGTTAGAGCCTTCGTAACTTTCATGGGGCATTCGTCGTGTGTGCAAACAACGACGACAACTACGAAAATAAGGATTGCTCGACGTGCCTATCTATCGTGGGCACAGTAGGCGAAGACTGTGATCGTCGCTGCAATACTGCAGTAGATACACCACTAGAAGTTCTGGCCGATGACAGGGAGCTGGGAACAAAGTGTGATGCGTGCGTGTGGTGCGTGCCGTCATTGCACAACTCTACCACTTCACCAGCACTGCAGCATATAGGTACTCATCCAGTTCCCGAGGAACACAGACGCCGCACAAACACTTGGATTGTTTCCTGCGTCGTAGTGTGAATGTCACGGGATTAAGTATTGAGCACTCCGATCATGAACGTACCTAAAGCAGTGGTCCTGAGGCTCGTTCTGTTGCGCTAACGCAGCTGCGGCACGTACATCACCAGCGACTTGCAGAATAAGCGGATCCGTCGAATATGGGCCGTCATCAAACATGTATATTCGTCACGGGAGCTATTACTAAAGGCATTTGAACAGCACGATTCGCCACTTCCGCGTTCCGAGTCCGCCATCTCCGTATGTGCCTTCGCCTGCGTCTCCCTGACCTTGCTCATGCAAGCTGCAAGCCGCGGGGACTCCTCTGGCTCGCCGCGTTCTTATTGGTCAGATTCCATGTGACGTTGCTAAAGATTCTCAGCAGGGAGTTCCGCTTGACGCCCGCTTCCGTCGTCTGCTGTAGCGCCGCTTACACACGAATTATGCAAAAAGTATTCCGTCGATCGGGATGGGACTTTCGGAGTCATGGTCAGTGAAGGACGGGGAATCTCATTTCACTGTGGTTTCGGAATCGATCTGTGGTCGATGCGACTGTCCCTTTAATGCGACTTACACAACTTACAGCGTCCACTAACGGCGATAACCGTACACGCCAAAGTTGTTTGACACACAAAAAAACAAAGAACTCACATTGTCATTAAATCGGACTCTCGCCCTCTGACCGTGACGTAATTACTTGCTACATGGTTAAAGTCCAACCAACCGACGCTATGCCCTACACGCACTACTCATCTTTTTGAATAATGTAGGACTTCGAAGTCCTACATTGCTGTCCTGTTGTTGTTCTTTTTGTTGTTTCGGTCGTCACTGTAAGGCTCATCATCATATTTTCACCAAATTACAGCTTGCAGCGAGATAGATTATCGAGTGCGGAGGGGAAACACTTCGATCATCATCATCAAACTAAAGATCAAACAATAAAAAAACAATCAAACTGTATATGATCCGCCAGAAAAGCTAAGCATATTCGGCGAAAAGCAATTAACGAAACGATACGACACAAATAGTTTCATGTTCTCCAGGTATCTACCGAGTAAGCATTTTCCCAAATAGGGAGAGCTCGAGTACCGATGCTCGAGTAACTGATCAGCTAAAGAAGTTGAGAGCAGCTTCATTGATCAGCCAACACTGCGGTTAAACCAGCTACGAACTACAACGGGTCGTCCTTTTACAACTGGAGCAGCAGCAGGTCGCCCGGTACACGATTCGGTAATTGATTCTCTCGTCGAAATTTGCATTGATAGCCAATTCTGGTTGTCGGTATTTAACGAAAACTACTTATAAGCAAAAGAATGAAAGATCAATGCGTGCGTGAGTGAGAAAACATGTAAGAGTGAAAGTGCAATGAGTGGGTGAGTGGATGTTGTTTGTCCCGTCAGATGACGCACCCTTGGAAGTCGTTGGGCGGGTGTGTTAACTTAGCTTAATTGGTAGAGCTCTGGTCCGGTAACCCAGATCCCAGTGGGCAAGATACATCCCTGTAGAGGTCCCATACATCCATGAAGGTTCCAGTTACATCCATAGCACATTCAGGAGACCAGGATTTCGTCATTAAATACACGTCGCAGGAACGTCACTGTGACATAACTTTTTGGATATATGACGAATCTGGGAGGTTGTTGAATTGCATTTTAGTCAACGATTAAATGCATTTTTAGACCACGCATACAGCTGCCACAGAATCACTCACAAAGTACGGACCGATACATTTTATTTCCAGGTAAAACAATTTTAGAATACATGTGAAAGGTTAAGACGCCAGGAGTGCCAGCTTGCTTAACCACATCCCGTGACAAAAAGAAAAACGCTGCCTTCGCCCTAAAGACGAAGAGATTGCAGGTGCTCATATGACGATCCCCGTCCCCGGTGCGCAATCCGTGCGCAATGCAATCATTGGCACCAATCGTTAACCGTGAATACCCACTACTATGGCATGCCGGTTGAACCATATACTGAACTACATTTGTGGACGCTGATCATGTGTAATAGGGCGTAGGGCGTGAAACATCTGGAACGGTGACGAGACTACTTCTTTGCAATTAACTTAAATCTGCGACGACCCTAGTTAATGATTTAACATTTCTGACATATCTGCCTATCATATACTGTGTTTTTAATTCAAGCTATCGTTTTCAGTTTTTCTTTTCTATTCAAGCTAATGTGATTATTGGCTGGATGCAGCTGTAATGCGGATAGCTCTCCTCGTTTGCTTGAAGTGTTTACGTAAATATTTTGTACATACATCAGCACGTGAATAATAGAAATATCTAATGTTCTTACTAACTCCCCATACTTGATGCTCTTAAAGTTAAATTTTTGGCATGCTATTATTTCATGCGTACTTTGTCCCATTATTCTATACCCAAAGATACTGTTGCACATGTAAACCATTACATCCACCACTTATATTTGCATTACTGACGTATCTTACTCCTATTACATACGCCACGTACCTATATAAAATCATTCAAAAAATCAATTGTATCAAATTTATTGAACTTATTTGCTTAAAACTGAGTCATCCATCTTATTGTGACATATGCTCTGCTCCATGTCCAAGGGCTGTCGCAGGAGTGTACAAGCTACGAGTACCTATAACGTCCCATTGTGTACATCCGTGCAACGTCCATGTGATGTACGAGACGTCTGTGACGTTTGCGACATTTCTGGGATGTCTCAGGGATATGTGGTGTCCACTGCGATGGAGGGTCGAGTCCTACAGCTGGCTAACCTTTTCAGTGACTTCCTTCTTTCATTGTTTTAAGGCACTTGAGGCTTCGTGTGTTGTCCTTTGTTCTGCGTTCCAGCCTCTGAACGTCACTTTCCATCGGGCTAATAAGCCTCCGACGACGACTTTCTCATACCTTCCGCGAACACGGTAGATGACTTACAACCGCCGCGAGAGGGGGACCTCGATCAGAAACTCGAGTAAAACTTCAAATCCAACGGCTCCTTGTTAGTGGCGAACATGACGCAATGGACGCGAAAAGTGTGCAAACACTGGTGGAGCCGAACTTCTTTGAGAAAAACTGTTGGATTCTTCGAGACGAAAGAAAGGTAAAAACATCGGACAGGACGCTTTCCACATGCGTAGTTGATGGACCCAGTCCTCATGGAGAAACGGAGTGTCCGGAACAGTAGCGAAATACACGGATCTCTGATTTTGACGCAAAGACGCACGTTGGCCCTTTGGGATGGCGTGAGAGCAGCGTATCGCACAGAATTCTTGCTAGCATGATATTGTTCGCGACAACTGGGACCCTGAAAAGGAGACATCGCCCAGTAAAATAGGACGTTCCCGGCTGCTGCTGCAGGGATATGGTAAGGAAGGATACTGTCTCCCTTGAGGAAGTCAGAGGTAGGCAACAATGTGTTTATAATTGGTGGTTTACGTCGCGAGACAACTGAGATCATGAGCGACGCCACAGCGGTCGGTCTGTGGATTGCTTTTGCCCACCTGAGGGTGATGAAAGCGCATCACATGTCAACCCCGTATTTAACGTCCATCGCGGAAGACAGCGTGTCTAAGCAACTTGTACCCTGCCGCCAAGTTGCTGGCGTCCTCGGTCGGGATCGAACCCACGATCTTGGGATCAGAATGCGAACGCGCTACCGACTGAGCCACCGAGGCCGGTACGCAACAATGTGGCAGCAAATGTTTTTGTCATACGAAACCCGCAGTGTGTAGAATGCAAACGAGTGCAACAAATTCTGTCGAAGTGCTTACCTTTCCCATTATACGCTGAGCATGAAATCAATTCAAAGCGCAACACGTATTTTCGCCTATCTTCGATATATGAAACATAATCGAAAATGATTTCGCTGAAAATTTCTGTTCCCCCATAAAAAAAAAAAAATGAGCAGAAATCTGGCAGTTTTTGCTAGCAAATTCCGAAAAATGTGATCTTCGAAACCCAGAGTATGTTTCGAATCTAGCACCAGAATCCGGGGCCAGAATCCCTACTAATAATGTACAACTTCTTGCGCACGCTTTCATTGCGTCAAATATTTTAAAAATTCAATCGCAGTCGGAACTAGCGACCACCTGTCTAACTTTGCTGTCACTTTGGCACAATGTGTTTGCCTTACACCATGTTATGAAATGCGGCACTGTAAAACGTGACATACCTCTGGCAGGATTCTTGTACGGAGTAAGTCGCCAGAAAGCAGACATAACACTGCCGTGACCTCGTTGGTTTCATATCCTTTGACGATGAACTTCATGAAGATCTTTACGCTAGCTTGATTCGAGATACGCCACAGTTTGATGGGAGTGTTGATGGAGTGAAGATGGCGCATGACACTCCTAGCGAATTCCTCTGCGTAGAAAGAGTTCGAAAAGGAAACAGCAAAATTAGTGAACGAGAAAGAAGCAGCTGTCACAAAATTCTAAAAATAAGGGTATATATACTACTTGCATATATTTTTTAATTTACTTATCACCTTATCAACCACGTGCCCCCTCCCTGAACAACAACTTAATTTTTAAAAGGAAAGTGGGGAGGGGGGAGGTTCATCGTCAGAGGCGATACTATACCCCATTGCTGGTGGGGAATAAAATACGTGGAATACGTGGGGAATAAAATAATGAGCCCCTTCAAAATAACGATCGAAGTCTGATGGTGTCCAGAAATGTCAAAAGAGCTTTGAGCGCAGATCGTTGCTGGGCTGGATTGGGTCAGGGACCAAGCAATTTTGATATGAGAAGGGGCGAGATTCCAGCTGACTAAGAGACTCGGAGAGTGCGGTTCGGGAAGGTTGGTAGTGGGGGCAATGAAGAAGAATGTGCTCGAGATCCTCAAGAGCACCACAGTGGCAGCAGGTGGGAGAGTCAACTTGTCTCACGCGGTAACGCCACTGAACTGTAACGGCTACATCGAGTCGCATTCGGTGGATTAATGCAGCATCTTGACGAGAGGTGTTTCGTGGCATGCGGAAAGCCAGCGTTGGATCAACTCAGCTCAACATAGATGGGGGGAGAATGTCTGGTGTCCATTGGCGGGAAGCCAGGGGTGTCACGAGGCGTCGCAGAATGGAAGGCGGTCTCCTCTCCGCAGAACAATACTGGTCCGTTTCAAATACAAGAGTGCTGCTTCTGCGGCGCTGTCTTGAGGAGAGACGACGCGAGAACTTGAGGGGTGACTTAATCTCTTCTTTCCAGAAGGTTCGGAAGGCATACGAAAGTCGGCGGTACCGGCAGAAACCAGGGGGCTTTCGGCGGTATAATGTCCTTAGCTATGAAGCCAGTGAGAGTCTGGCGTGTCCTCTGCGCCGCTCGATAGAAGTCGCTTTCAGGATCGGATTTTCCTGAGGAGCGGGTGACGGAAAATGTGAGCACGCGAACGTAGGAAGTTGCGAGCCGTTTCGCGTTCATGTAGAACCTCAACCGAGAGTTCACCAGCTTCAACCAGTACTTGCCGTGTTTCAGCCATTCTTGGGACTTCGAGGCAGCGACGAAGGCTTCGAGCAAAGAGGGACCGAATGGATGGGAAGGGTATTTAATGATGCTGTTGATATCCTGTGCAGAATAGGAAGGCTGTAAAGCACAGTCGCTCTCACCAACGCCGCGTGAACTGCGAGCTGGGAACGCTTATCACAGCCCCATCCTGAGCGAGAAAGATGTTGAATTGCGGGGAGCCATCGCTGCACTTTAGTTTCAAGGTGTTTAATGTGGGGAGCCCAGCGCAAGTCCAAGTCGGTTACCACGCCAAGGAAGCGGTGGAAACGTACCGGCTGAAGCTTCTTGGCACCAACCCAAAAGGGAAATTGGTCATAGCTTTGCGCGTGAAAGGGAGCTCGACGCACTTTTCGGGTGAAAGGTCCATCCCAAGGTGCGTATGTACATTATTTAAAGCGAGCTGCAGGCGGTGCTGTTTGGCTGGGCGTCATTTTCCTACTGTCCAAAGGGCGACGTCATCTAATACACGGAAAACGACACTTTGCAAGGAGTTACTGATTGTAGGCCGGCCATCACCACATTAAAGAGTGTCGGACTGAGAATACTTCCTTGGAGGGCTCCTTGAGGAACAGGATGCTGAGGGCTTTGACCTTGGGACGTACGGAGAGCGACAGTTCGGTCCGTAAGGAAGTCTTGGAGCCACATGAAGAGCCGACCGGATATCCCAAACGAGCGCAAGGCGTGCAGCACACAAATGTGCGAGACGGTATCATATGCGGGCTTGATGTCGAGGAAAACCGATAGGACGATCCGCCGATGGGCACGAGCATGTTGGACTGCAGAGACTAGGTCGAGAACTGGATCAATGGAGCTTCGGTGGCGACGAAATCCAGCCATTTCTTGAGGGAACGCACCTGACCCTGAAAACGAACTCTCGCTGAAAACACGATAAGATACATCTTTACTCAAGTAGACGGCAGTCTTGCAACTCAGTACTAGCTCGGTGAACAAACCAGTTCTCAGCTCGCTGCAGAGTACGAGGTCGACGGGGTGGGAGAGAAAGGGGCACCGAACAGCTTCCCAATGCAGGGGCAGCGACGTCCTAGTAGCTACGGTGGAGGACATTTTTTCTTATTTTTTTTTCTGGGGCCGAGTATCTCGAAGGCGGAAGCACATCTTGACATGGTTCGCACTGAATTTTGGAAAGCAAATCCAAGGGCCTCTTTCAAGCACCTTTTAAGGGTCAGCCCTCATTTTGCCTGCGGTGTCTCACGAATCATGTGCGTTAAACATCATAGGACAGAAAGGAAAAAAAAAAAAACAGCGAAGAAGATAGCTAAGAGCGCCGTTAATTTGATGCTGCTGATTCTTATTGGAAAGAGTGCTAATTCCTGAGTGAAACTATGGTTCTGACTTCGGATAAGCAGGGTTTGCACTGGCAACCCCATGAGAATAAGAAAACGATGCAAATCCCTTCTATGCATGCCTTGCATATGCCTTGCGTTGCCTATGCGTGCCGATGCATCCCTTCTACCTCCATTATCATCTGTTATGTTCTGCATGGCCACTGCTTTCTGCTTTCTTTATTGCATGCCACAACTTTGTATTAGAAATATATATATAACCGAAGCAGATCTAGCATATAGCATATAGCATTAACCGAAAAAAAAAAAAACTTTGCTCGTTCTGGAATTTTCCCCACGAAACCACAAACCTCCTTATCTTTCGCTATGCTTGCCAATTCTTGCTTGTTGTCCCGTTTCGTCCACGTGTTCGTGAACCTTCCATTTTTCTGTAACCGGTCTGTAGCCTAGATCACTACGTTCACATAATCCCCTCCACACTCTAACAAAGCAGCCATTCACTCCGGCCGTAAAAAACTCGTACGGACCCTTTCTTCCCTCCGGGCTGTTGACCCACAATTCGCATGAACCTTTAAACACGTCACACCTAACCCTTTAAATACCATGCCAATGATGAGGACGGTGCCCAGAAGAAGAACAGTCTCTGTTCGAAATATCGGCGGCTTCTGTCCTGAGGCAACTCCCTTCCTACATCTCTACCGGTTCGCTGGATTTCTACCCATCTACGATGCAAAATCAAGGTTTTCATGGGCCGTGAAAATGTCCTGGTTCGTCCAGGCCTTGAAAATGGCATTTTCAAAATATTCTGCCATTCAGGGGTTTCAGGGATCACTGGGAACCATGGTTTATCCTGGCTCACGCGCAGGTTCGGCACGAATCTGCTTTGGGGGTGCGGTAGAATTATTAGCACAAAGAAAAAAAGGGAGGGCTACTTGGGCTCGCCGCAACAAGCTATGCTTTCTGGTCCGGGAAAGGGTTTGGTTGAGTGCCTCTAGGTTTGTCAGGAAGCGCTGTGGCGTTTTGTTGTACCGAGCTGTTGTCTGGTGATATGACAGCATGCTAAATAGGAAGGGGGTGGGATGTTGGTGTAATGCGCCTTTTGAGCTGACTTCGTAGGGAACTATGCTGATATTTGGCTCAGAACAGCTCATGCAAATCAATGGTAAGATTAATTTAGAAAGAAAGAAAAAGTTGCCGATACCAAGCCGTTTTTCGTTATTTGCATTATTTTTATGACGTTTTCGCAATTTTTTTTTCAGTCCGTGGCCGTGCTTGCATAGCTTGTAGAGAATAAGATAACCGCCCTCCACGCAGAGACTGAGATGTGGCCTGGATCCGAGTTTCAGCATCGCAAGTGCTGAGAGGGCAGCCCTCCCTTGATCTTCCTGATACACTATAAGTCAAATGTCGGCCTCGTTCCCCATGTACTCGGTTCATGACGTCTGACTATTGTGCGAGCAGCATACCACCAGGCAGATCGCTAAGCAACAGAACGCCCCAGTCAAACCTAATCTAGTGATGATGGTGTACCAGCCATGTAAACTGCAGTGTAGCGATGCGGCTTGCGAAAAGAGACTTGTGGACTGCAAAAGCATGCTTGCTGCGGAAACAAAACTGAAACAGGAGCTGCAAGATGAAGTCAAAGTTTGCACTAAGAGATTTCAAAATTAGAGCAGAGGTTACATGCCGTGGAAGAAGAGCTACCGGAACGGATCCTGTGCCGTAGTGTGCAGGTTACGCTTCTGAAGAGATTTGGTAGGTTGTCACACAAGCTTTGAGAGATCTTACTATCTGGAGTATGCTTAATTTTCATTGTCTGACCCGTGGTGTCAGCTGAAAGCCATCATGCCAGTTCTTGAGAGGTTTGAATGGATGGGATGAGTTTTTATTTCTTTTGTTCTACTCATGGTATACTGGGATGCCTGATATGAGGCAATTACTCTCCTATTGAATGTATTTTGTCTTAAGCCCTCTTTATCGAAGTTATTATTTTTTATGATTATGTTTGATGATGTTGCAATAGCGATTGCCCACATGACGTCATCCGCAGAAGAGCACCACTGTCGCTAGCACATTTGCCGCATTAATGTTGATCCACGGGTGTTGACACAGACTTCACCTACATCACATTCACTGTACGTTTGGCATTTCAAAGTTATTGTGCTGTGTGAATGTTACATGTACCATATCGGAGTAATTTTAGTAATTTCAATGTTGATAGTCCTCTAAATTACACATAACAGCGAGTGAAAGCCGGAACCAAACTTCAACGGACCTACATCATGGCTGTGATTTCACCTTGTTGAGTAGTGGTAGATATATCACCTGGTAACAATGGGCCGCTCAGGTTACGTGCGACACGCACACGCAGTATAAGATATCTCAGAAAACAATGGGAAGTCATGTATCGATAGTGTGAACAATGGGTTCCCAGGTTGCAATAACATGCGCCGCCAGGATAAGGTAACGGTTAACTCAGGTAAACAATGGGAGCTCACGTGTCGATAGTGTTTGATAGGCACCTGGATGCACATTTAATGACGTGTAATAACACGCAATGACATGTAATAACATGCAAGGACATGTAATAACACGCAAAAGACATTTAATAAGACGCAATGACACGCAGTAACATCCGGTGACATTTAATAGCATTTTCCAACCGGTTTGACGTCACGATCAGTCCGCCACCTGAGTTGGCTGCCGTGTTAGAGCGCCAGGTAGATTGGCTGGTTTCTGACCATGTGTAGTTTTGGTTTCGGTTTGACATTCCCACCAAGCGCCCTCTAGTTTTCAAGCTTTGGCCATCTGTAGTTTTGATTTCGGTTTTTAAAAAATGGATGTCACTGATCAGGGCCCCGCCACCTAGGTTGGTTGCCTTTTCTGACCACGTGTAGTTTTGGTTTCAGTTTGACATTCCTAGGTTTTGATGCCAGATGCCCCCTAGTTTCAAACTTTTGAGCGTCTCTAGTTTCCGTTTCAAACCACAGCGAGCTAGTTTCGCTGTCACAACGTGAACGCATTTTCTGGTGATAGAAAATAAGTGAACACGTAGAAATTTCATCAGAAAAATAAAAAAAAAACATGGTTGACCAGGTCTACGTGAACCTGCTCTCAAATGCATTTTTTGATGCGTTTCCCGACAACACAACGAGCAGTAAAGGTAGCCCATCCGCAGAAGTTGCAGGGTAGATGGGAGGTCGCTATAACAGAAATCAACATCCCTTTTGCGATTAAAAATGTCACTGACACAGTCAATAGCATAACGGAAACGACATTCCTCGATTCTACGCTTGAAGCAACAGAGAAGGTCAAGTACAACGCTAGAGAAAACATTATCTTGCCTCTGAGACAATTTGTAGCAAAGCATTTGCAGTATAAGGCAAGAATTATACGTGGTAGCGGTCATTGTGAGATATAACTTCCTCTGCACTATGGATTGGAAATTAGCACAACTCTAGCCGCTAAGCTTGGCATGGCTGAAAAGGTAATCGGCTGTGGAGAGTTGGACAGAGGGTCACCCGTGAAGTTACTCAAATACCACGTGGATACGGAAGAAACGATTAACATAATTACCTATCGTTCACGAACGGTAAAGTATGAAGTTCCAGAAGGCTACTACGAATCGGGGAAGGACCTCGTTAATTCCATTAGCCATGTCTATCGAACAAAGCTTCATTTGTCACAAGATGCTCGTCTCCTCGTGTGTAACCCATACAACCGGTTTGCCACTTCGAGCGCATGAACGATGGCTATGTGACCTTTCATCCTTATTTGGCTTTGATGTTGGGCTTCGGAAAGGGACAACTCTCTCAAGCTATGCAGTCGCCGAATGAGACGTGTGTCTGTTCCCTGCTCAAAACTGTATTTTCATATACTGCGAAGTCATCGAGAACGAATTTGTCAAACCTGCTGGAACTCTTCTCTCTTCCGCCTACAAACTTTGCTTTGAAGAAGTCTGAATTCGTCGAGTTTTTCCCAGTATCTGCTCCGACATCAAGCGGAGTGATCGAGTACAATGTTCCGGGACTCGGTTGTCGCTTCTTTGATCTTCAATCCAGCGTTTTGCGTGTTCAGTGTAAGATCATTCCAAAGATTCAGCGGTTACTACAACAAGCACTTCAACAACACCTGATGCAGTCATACCTGTCCAAGCGTTTGGTTCATCGCTGTATCAACACGTAAATATCTACCTGAATTCAACCTTGGTTTCGAGTTTCGAAAATTATGCTTACCGTTCCTGCCTGGACATCATTACGAATGCCAACAATGTAACTCAGACGTACACCCTTTGAGCAATGTTATACAGAGCCAAACCCTTTAGGTACGAGTGAGGTATATGCTCCCACATCTGATTCAAAAGGAGTTTTCGCTCGTTACTAGCGAACCAAAGGATCGGCATTATGTGACATGTACAGCCCAATCTTTAGCGACATATGTCAACAAGAGAAGCTCATTCTTAACGGAGGTGATATAGGTGTTGTGCTTAGGCAAGCGTTGGACGATTTTCGTTTATTGCAAGCTGATGGTTCCCCTTACAAAAATGGCTGTTGAGCTTTTGTTTCCATTCTACAGAACTTGGTCAACAGAGAGCACAGACATTCAGTAGACTTTCTATTAGCTTTGTGTTTACCTCACATATTGATTTTATGTTGACTTATGGAACTTTCAGTCTTGTTGACAATTATTCACAGGAAGGTAACAGGTCCTTCTGTAGACTCTCCATATACTTTACACAAATTCCCTGTCACCTTCATGTGTAATTCTTGTTATATGTGATCTCAATTTCTCTCTTGACTTTGTTGTGACTCAGCTGTCAATGAGTCGGCGTCACCCACGAAACTATCTCCGTCCTTTTTTAAAAGGCTCGGCGACTGTTACGTGAGGCACTCGGTATATTCTTCTTAATCGAGGAAGATACATGATTTACTGAAGCCCGATTAACACAAACCCGGATGATGTGAAGACTTTTTGTAGACTTTGTGACTTAAGCGAAGTTGAATTTCCTCGTTGTATTGTTCAGTCAATCGCAACACGCATAAAATATACCAAATGAAGTACTGCAAAACTATACATGTATATATTTTATTCCGAAAATGCATACCTTGAAAGTGGTATACAGTGTCGACACAATTATACAAAACATCCCGCGCACACAGTAGCGAAGTATTCCACACGTACACATGCTTTATGCCACACAATGTCGCGTCGCACAATAGACAGTCAATGACCGGTTGCGGTCTGAGTTCTTCTGGCGACCCACGATAAAGATGGACTTCAAAATCCACTGAATTTCGGCGAAAGCGACGTCTCTGGAGGGCTGGAGAGAAATGTGTCTGAATAGGGCCTTCAATCGCGAATTAGCAATGTTCAAACGCAAGTGAGTAAAACCGAATAAAATGGTCACAGCAACAACAAATTTGGTTCACAATCAACACCAGCCACGAACTGATACTTGTACACTTACCTGACGGGACGCAAAACTGCAGCCGCCGCTCGAAACATACAAAACCCTGCAGCACAACAGTCGTGGTACGAATACAAGTGAAGCTTGATGACACACTTCTATCACACAGCTTACGCCTTACTACGCAAAATGATATCCTCCTTTGTTCTTTCATGGCCTGCAAAAACGACAATGAAATTAGCAGAACCAACACCGGCCACGAACTGATACTTGTACACTTACTGACGGGACGCAAGACCGCAGCCGCTGCTCGAAACGAACAACAAAAGCCTACAGCACAACAGTCATTCTGTGAATATAACTGAAGCTTAATGACACATTTCTACCACACAGCTTACCTCTTATGACGCAAAATCATATCCTCCTTTGTTCTGGAATTGACGTGCGAACGCTGAGAGCCCGATACAGTTGAAACATCTTGCAACCGTTCCAACGACATTCCGATGATGCTAATGGCGACGACTCATTCGTGATGAGGCGACGGCGAGGCACGGAGGCGCAGAATCAAAATATGCAGCAAACCTGCCGCATGCGCATGTTCCCTATGTGCTCGTATAAGTTGGAAGTATATTGTGTACCGAAATGGAGTATAAATAATACCAGGAACCGTCTTCTCAAAGCCATCGAAAATGTATTTAGTGTTTTAGCTGAAAGGTGGCAAAGTGACGTTCAAGCTACTACATTTAATTATAAGTTCAGGTCGAAATACCGCTTTGTTTAGAGAGCCGATTGCACGGACCTCTCCACCTCCCAGGAGTGGTGTACATCCCACACGGTTTTTGCAATACACCCAGAAATTGCTGATATTACCCATACAGCTTGTCTCCCAATGAATAGAGCCACAAGTATGCCTCTATATACATATCCCCTCCCCCCGCCCCCGCCTATGGGATGCTGGGTACCCCCTTGAGGCCGACCTCTGTGGACATTACTGTCCGATAATGCAGTAATTACGGAATTCATCTATGTAGAAAAAAAAACGGTTGAGATAAGTACTTGCTACATAGGCGAATAGAAAGTCCACAAACTGTCAACGACATCTATATACCTTGTCCGCAAAAGGTACACATAAGGTAGTTCAAGTGATTGTCAAAATGATGTCAATAGCAATTCCTGTTTACTTGATCAACAAGAAGTCAAAGTCAACACACTGTCAAGACAGGAAACAAGAAGTCCACAAGAAGTCTGCAGAAAGGAAAAAGCATACTGTGGAATTTTCACGCATCGTGCTCTACCTCCGACGTGTTCAGTTACCGCCGAGCATACTTGTCGGTATAGAACGACGGCTTCAAACAACACCTGCAGTATACCTTCTCCGAGGACTGGAAATTAAGTACAGAACCATCGCCCCTAACCAATCTCAGGTGATATTTGACGACTTGTACAGCGAGCGTGTTCCCTCCAAGTTAACAGTATTGATGGTCAGGAGCGACGCCTATCAAGGTAGCAGACCACGAAACCATTCAAGCTTGAGAACTTCAAACTAAAGCGAGCAATACTGGGCATTGGTGGACAACAGTACACGAATGAGTTCGACTTCCAACGAGTCATCTATTCCAAAGCCTACATACACCTGCTTCACAAACTAAAACGCAAGGATATACCAATAGCTCCAGCAGCATATGCAAAAGATACATTTATGCTTTATTACCATCTGACTCCAGATGCAGAAGTGAATGCCCTTCATCCTGTTCTTCAAGCCAACGTTCGTCTGACCCTAACGCTTGCTGCCAATCTCACATAACGAGTTACGGTGTTGTTTGTATCCGAAACACTTCGCTTGCTAGAAATCAACAAAGACAGACGAGTGAAGTTTGTCAGTGTGCCATGTGTGCCTTTGATTGGCAAGTCTCAGTCTATAGTAACAGACTCTGCTGGCACTTAATACAGGCATTTTAATTTAGTTCTGGTGCTTGGAAAATCCTGAGCACTTTATTTTATATTATTATTTTTGAAATAATTGTGATTATATGGCAAAATAACTTGTTACTCAATTAACCCCTTTTGAAAGTTTTGGAGTATTATTATGAAAGCAACATTACACTCTTCCTCCCACACACGTTTTTCCTATTTCAGCTTGAAACCTCGTTCATTTTACCAAACGTGAATAATTGAACCTCTTTATGCAATAAGGGGATATGTCGAAAGATACCAAACCGAAAGAATGGGCCTGATCTGATTGTCCGCCAGTCATCTGCTCAGACTCCCCACATTACCGTGGTATACACCCTTCTCCCTTTCTGACCACGAATGTTCCTCTGTGTTGTTAAAAAAAAAACAAGCCAAACTCCTTTGCTGGAGCGAAACCTGCATTTTCCTGTATCGTCCAAGCAAGACTACTGAATGGTGTGTCGCTACTCCTCGCACACTAGGTCCACACTAGCATATACTTCTTCAGCGCTCACACCAGAAACATTCCCGAACCACCCTTTCAAGGTCTCTTAATCAGCGGAACTCTCGCCCCATCACATTGCCAATATTTCTTGGTCCATGGCCACATACAGCACACCAAAGTTCTGCATTCAAGGCATTTCTGACCTATTTTGGCATCATAGGACTTCAGTACTCACTGTTAGGTGACTCATTATGATATTTTACCACACCACCACAGTCAACGGGTTTGAGTATCGCCCCTGGTGATGAAACTCCCCAATCATAATCACCAAATAAACTAGTTTTTGGGTACACACTAGCACAAATTGTACAATACACATTCAGAGTACATGAGGGGTACCAGGGCAGTTTTCTTCCTCATATGCACCTATACGCCTATACGTAGTCTCAAGCGTTGGAACATGCATCACCACGACTCCATCATCATGGACAGGTCAGTGACGCAACCTGCACGAGTGAGACAGGCTCTCTCAAAAACCATGCGAAACATTTCACACTGCAAACAAATTATGCAGGGTAGAATATATGCGACGGCATTGTGTGAGGTGCAATAAGTGTAGAAATCTTCTGTAATAGAATGTTCCAGTATTCATGAATACCGAAAAGTCACAAAAGCTCCGTTCCTCCCCATACCGATGTGGGAAACTCGGTAAGATATCCAAAGACTTCAGCCCAGAGGTGAAGTGCCACCGTTTAATATGAAGTGCCGCAGCAGCATTGAAAATTGAGCGCACCGCAGCATCGTTCTATGGTTACAGATACTGTAGGCCTTCACCGAACAAGAGAACATATTACTTGACTGCAGTAGAACATCGCCAAAAAATAAGGCAGTATACTTGCAAGACCAAACTATCACGGCAAATCAGCATTGCGTCGTCTTGACAAGCATTTGCAAGCTATCCGCCATGCTAGAATGCCTAGAGCAATTATGTGAATTGCCATAACAGCTGTTGCTACACCAGCTATCCGCACCCACCGCACTATCTGCCCACTCCGTTCGTGACACCTTGTGCTCAGTTTAATTTACTTCGATTTATTCTTCCACATTAATGATTTGTGCCACAAACATTGCCAGGAAAATATTGTAAATATTGTCACGTGCTGGTTGATGATTAGGGGTCTTGAGGTGCATATATAGTCATCTTATAATCAGCTCTACAGCAGCTGCTGTACAGTCTGGGCTTGCGTGACTCATTTTATGCCTTGATTATTCGTTCATTTCGATTTAAGAATATTCATATTCAATTTGTATTCGATTTCAACTTGAAAATCACTATTCTATTCGTGCCACCCTATTTTCTAATTATGTCAAGGTTCCGCAGCTCAGTCTAAGACCCACAACAGTGCTTCTAGTCGCAGTGGTGCATGCCTGTCGCCTACTCACAGCTGCGGCTGCCATTGCCATGATGACCGAAGAAACAGGCATCCGACAATAGTTTCAAAAAGGCTGTTGCGATACGCTTGTCTGAAACTGCGAAATTGTGGTAGAGCCTCTTCCTTGCACCATTGCAATTGAACAGGAGCCAATATGGCACTGCAAGAGTGGTGTGTAGTGCGTTTTTGCATATGCACTCTTTTTCCAACAAAAAATTCATAGAAACAAGTCAAACTTCCTAGTCCTGACAATGAAAACATGGCTAGGAAGCAAGTGAGCTGGGCAAGATGATGCATACTGTAAAACCCCCGAGACTAGGGAACACTAAGTCGAAGTCGAAGTCGAGACTTTGTGTTGTGTCTGTCCCGTCGTGTTCCCTAGTCTCGGGGTTTTACATTATGCGTTGCTACTCCTATTTGAGTGGATCAGCAGAGCGACAGGAGCAAAAGAAAAAGTAAACAAAGTAGAGCAATGCTTTTCCAGAAAATAAAAAAAAAAGACTCTCGTGCAATTATGTTGTACAGTTGCTGTGTCATGTACAATTTTTTATGTTACCTTCAAATGCCATTTACAATGTGATGATCCATTTCAGAATGTGCATGCTGACACTGCAGATGGTTTGGAAAAAGCAAAGGAAGAGCTCCAAGCATTTCTCCAGGACTGCTACAGAGCATGTGTGCTGCATTCTTGCAAAATGAACAGCATTGGGTGATGCTCTTTCGAAAAAGAATCTTAATGCGAGGCCAGACATGTACAAAATAATGCGCAAAAGTATTTAAAGTAAGATGCCAAATATGCAGCATAAAAAGCATTTAAAATAGAGTACAAAATACTCTCAAAACTGAAAGTATTTTGAGCAAAGCACTAAATACCCCAGTATTTAAGATACTATTTAAAGTACTTTAGCATTAGCAGCAAGTGAAACGCCTATTCTGGCTGATGTGGCCGTACAACTGAAAGGAATAAACTTCATCTGTCATAGCAGTTAAGCACAATGTTTATTTCCAAGGTCTTTGTGTCAAGGTCTTTGTGTCATTTTGGTGAGCTCAAGTAAACTTTGGTGATATATTCTGACCCAAAACTTGGTAACCCCTCCTGTATGGCAGGGTGTGTCTTTCAAATTCTGAAGCGTATTTATTGCTTTGGTGACTAAGGAAATAAATGCTGGGATTATCTTGTACCTAATCCCGTGGGGATTCACCTGGGAATATGAACAGGAACAGTTTTCTGTATTGCGTAGAGTACCAAAATACAGAAAAAAGTATACTGTATTTTGACTACGTACGTAAGTCTGCACGAGGTTGTAACACCAACAACTTTGCTGATGCTGACATGGCAGATAGGTTGGAAAGCGCCAAGCCATGCGTGTGTAAAAGCATTTGTGGAAAATGAACAGCAGTGGGTGATGCTCTTTCAAAAAAAGCCTCAAAAGCATCCTAATGCGAGGCCATAACACCAACAACTTTGTCAATTTTCTGTCATGCCAATCCACGACAGAGAATTTGCTACACTAAGACACCCTAGAGGCCACTGTGTTCTTTCCAAATACATATTTATTGTACTTTCAGCAGAGGGAGTGTTATGTGACGAATAAGACGGGGTGGATATTGTGGTGAGCTGTGCAAACTGAAACATTCATTCTACAGCAGTCAAAACATTGAAATGCACTTGAATCTTACTATTACAGATGCCAAAGGGGGCAGACTTATGTGAAAACACAGCATGCCACATTAAAGATTCATTGCAGCTTCTGCCCTGTCAAAACGTTGCTGTGCATTGCCACCTATCAATGCAAAACCACAACATTCAGCTTTGTTTGCATGAGCTGCAGGTTCTTGCTTCCAAATCATCTGAAAATGTACACATGGTGTGTACCCGTGCAGTACGAGATAATCATTCGACTCCAAGATGTGTAACTAGCAGCTTTGAGAAAAGCTGTTCAAAAATGTACAACTTACAGTAAGCTCCATTATGTGATGCAGAAAAGTAAGTTTCAGTTGCTCTACAGTCACTCGTAAAATTACCAAATGGCCCATGGTAACTGGGCAAGTGCTACAACTTGAAGTTTCAGGTCACAAGCTCACACAAGAACAGACCGCCCAAGAGACCACGCTGCATAGGTTACAACAACTAAAGGCAGCTGTCAGTTTTATTATTACAGGCAGATCCCCTTTCAATCAACATGACATACCCATGGTAATTATCGGTATATCCGGTCTTGGATGCACACAGACGACCTTCCGCACCACTCCCCTTTATTTGGAGGGGGGTGCGAAGCTTGGAATATTGCTCGCGAAGCCACACAAATTGACTACATCCTTCCAAGCATCGTCGACTCAGGACGCAAGAATAACTGCACACTTTAATTCTACTTCAATTCTCTCGCCAAATGTACGGGACACAGTCGAATTGAAAATAGTAGTTGCCCTTCAAGTTTGGCTATACGGAATACATTGCCCTCATTCAGAATCCCATCACAGCAACAAGTTCCTGGTGGCTCTACTACCTGCGTCAACAGAGGCCAGAAGCGAGAAGTGCAATTAAGAAAACGCAACGAATTTCAGAATTTCTTGCGTGCTGAGCGGTCGTTGAATTTACTGACACTTGGGTGCATCTACTGATCATACTTGGTCCATGCCGAGCTTAAAACACCAAACACCAAACAACACGAAACGCCACACGGAACCAAGGCTGGCCGCAGAACTTTCACCACTGCAACACTACACAGCGATTAGTAGTTTATCTACCACTTTATTTGCTCCTTGCACCTGGCCGTCGCAGTAATTCACTTCGCACTCAGTAAACACACACTGGCCGCCATGTTGACCGCGGTAGCGGCTGCGTCCGTTTCTGGCTCCCGCAGGTTTTCAGGCTGCCGCAGCGCCAACCAATAGCGATGCAGTGCATTCTCCTATGCGTAAACTAGCCTACGTTACGGAATTTCGCGACCGGGCACCCTTCGGCTTCAACGCCGCGGACCGATCACGGTACGCCGTGGTCCCGCACACTTCTCCAGGCCTCCATGTACTTCGCGATGGCACTCTCGGGCTTCACCAGCGACCCTTCAATGAGCAACACGCTCCACTACCGATATCGGTACGTCGCTGCGCTTATGCCGTGACACCGCATATGCGTCAGCTCGACAACGCTTTCTGGAAGACGCTCGCGGAAATAGCTCACGTTGCCCCCATCGTCCTGCTATCACTTGACACGACGGAAGCTGATCACTGGCGCAGCAGCAAGACGCACAGCGCACTTCATCGACCGTCCGCAACAACCTTCTAAAGGTCCACACCCTCTATCCTGCCGCGCCTGTTGCCGCGAACTCAAGCCGTATGCAAAAGCTTTCCCACGTCCATGTGCCGTCGTCATTCCTCCCGTCTTATTATCGACGCGAACCTGAACCACTCAACCGCAAGCGCAGCTCCCCGTCTGAGGGGGGAGTGATGTGGCGGCCCGTGGGAGACGACAAAGAGGTGTCTCGGCAGCCGCGCGCTACTGTGCCTGGCAGCCAATTCTACCGGCACTGTCCTAGCGTGAGGCCACACACATCTGCCCGCTGGGACATTCTATCATCGCCGGTCAGGACTCGTGTAGAGGAAGACCATCGTCCTCTACAGGATGATTTAGAGTCCGACGGAGCAGGGCGTAACGACGCGCAGCGCACCGCCGCGTATCGCGACCCACCGCCGGTGAAACAACAACTTTATTACGGGATGATGGCTGGTGAGCTTCACCGCCAGTGAGTTCATAGTTCGACCAAGGTAAATCTAAAAGGGTAGAGAAGGAGGGGGAAATACTAAATCTGACCCTGCAACCCTAGTACATTGAAGCGCGATCGAACCTGGGTGTTGCGAGGACAAATACGTATTTAAGTAACTTTTTTTTACATCGATGCGATAAGTTAGATGTTTACTAATCGTTAGCTTGGCTATTCAATATAGGAAAATGTACCTCTTCGCCTGCTCTATGCGTACGTCGAAGTCGTGCAGAGTAAGCGAATTTCCTTATCCCGCTGCTATCCGGGGGCTGCGCATGTGCAGTTCCTCAAGTTTCCCCGTTTTTGGTGTCGCACGGACTGTATCGTATTATTTGCGTGTATTTACTTATATGTAGCTGAACGTGTAGTAGAGAAGCTGAACATCGTCAGATTATTCCCTATTGCAGGCCCCGGTAAAGGCGTGAGCCATGCACACATAGGCGTGCTTTCTGAACAGCAGAGGAGACTGTCGCTGGCGGCACCACGCAAGAGGCACAACTTTCTACCGTTTTCTTCAGCATCTTGCCAAAACGTGTGATGGTGTAATGAACTGGCTTCTTTGAAAGCTTTCCTGTAATCCAAACTTGGACAGGACCCTTATGAGATCATAAGTGCACCACACACTCTCTTGTACTGTGCGCAGCTTTCTGCATGGTGATTGCGGATCCTGTAAACATCAGGCTACCACAACCACTCAATGTTTGCACGAGTTGTCATATGTTACTATGGGTGATTTGTCATTAAACTCTTGCCAGTGCACTCTTAAATGAAGTTAGCTCTGTCTTGTACTGCATTGCTCTCTTCAGCGGGCTACTTCCCTTGTCAAACAGGCGATCCATGCATCTTCGAATAACTGTCTGACCTCGCCATAGAAGAAAAGGAAAACGAAGCGCGTGGGCTTTGAGGGGGGGGGGGGAGCAAGCGGAAGCTCGTGAACCGACGTCAAAATTGTATTTGTCCGCACAATGGATGGATGGCGCTGACAGTCTAAAGATGGCGTAGATTTGACAACGTAAGGCCTTATGGGAGTATCGCTACCTTTTTACACATACCTTGGTTCAACGACACTCGGCGAAGCGCGGCGTGGCGGGAACGCGCGATACGCCAGCCACCGTCGGGGGAGTAGAGCAGTGCACTACACTCTAAATCGTTTTACACCTTAAAGGGTGTAAATCAAAATGTTCATGGCGCACACCTTTTAAGGTGTATTTTAACACCCTCATGGCAATTGGGGTGTAAAGGGTGTAACGCTTAATAAAACTGCTGGGTTCGTGGCAATATGCCGGTAACTGTGTATTCACAATTACCAGCATATTGCATATAATCACATTGAGGTCCATATATGCATGCACATGTATGCACAAGGTGATTAAATATGTGTGTAAACATGCACAGCCGACAAACAGACAATCATGTATGGCATGGCAGCTGTGCATGGCAATGAAGCATGGCAGCTGTATATAGTCTTTCGCGAAATTGTAGACCTTCTCATGAGCAGCCACCTCCCCCATATGCATGTTCATTACTTAGAACGTTGCATTTATTCGTTTCTTCAAGGATTTGCAGTGTGGTACCCACAAATATCTAACCCCTGTAAAATGGATTACATTGTTCATTATCCGCTACTCATCAGGATGTTTGGTCCTCTCCTAGCTCTATGGTGTATGCGTTTCGAAGGAAAACACTAGCATTTTAAAGATGTTGCTAGAAAAACTCGAAATTTTAAGAACATAACCCTTTCATTAGCAAGAAGATATCAATTTTATCAAATGTATGTGTGGTCGCAGCCCTTCATCAGAAATGCCAGATCTACTGATGGTTCCAAGGAGATACTACTTCAACATGCCCCAGAAGCAATTCAGAGTTACATTCACGACCGTGATATTCACGCAGAATCTATAGTCTGTGTGAAAAGTGCAGTTGGTAATGATAACACATTTGCTGTTGGCTGTGTTGTTGCAAAATAACCTTCCGAGGAGGACTTACCCATGTTCGTTGGGATTGCAGGCATATATGTTATTAACTCTGATACCATTTTTCTCATGCAAACATTAACTGCAGTTGAGTATGATGCGCACTATCATGTATTTGTTCTGTTTTGCAATGAGGAGCAACGTGTTTTAAGAAATTTAAGCACTATCTCAACGGATCTTCTAAATCTGCATACATTATCAAATCGTAGACGTGTTGTAAATTCACGCCATGCACTTTCGTAATGTAACTTCCCGTTCCCTGTTGTTGTATATATTTACTTTTGTTCGTGTGAACGAAAATAACCACACTCCCTTTATACACCCAGGCGACACACTTATCACCATATTTCACCTGAGGGTGTAGTACACCATTGTTACACCCTCAGGAACTTCCAAAACAAAGTTGTAGGGTGTGAAAGGGGTGTCATCTTTGTTAATACACCTATTTTACACCTTTAAAGGTGTGAAACGATTTAGAGTGCACATCTTTCGGCAGCCAGTGGGCTGTGCACGGCGTGGGCTCCGGTGGACTGGGATTTCCCAACATGGCGTCGCCCATTAAGCCTTTAATCGAAGCTCTTAAGGAACATCCGTTCCTATATAATACACGACGGGTGGACTATAGAGACAAGCAAAAAGTGGGAGGCAGCAAAAACAGCTAGGTAGACGTGTGACTTTCTTCTTAAATTCAGTGTATATGTTTGGGGGCACCAACCGTATTACAGTAGCATACACAAAACAGTGCCAACGTTGAGAACTTGGACTGTCTTTAGTCCGATTCCAACAAGCGGGTACAGTTGCCAAATATGCTTGCTTTTCCGCTACCAAATGTGAAAATCCGCGGTAGTGTTTTCGTCGCGCTGCGTCGAATCGTGCCAGAATACGATCGCTGTAGGATGAGAAAGCGTGGCGTGGCGAACGCTAGCAGTCGGCGCGGAACGCGGGCGGCGATGGGCGGAGACAACGTCGGGCTCTAAACCAGCCTTAACGGTGGGACGTATTCCACTGAAAATCCGTGAAAAATTCCGAAAGCTAGATAAACATTGCGAACACGCGCATTCTATAGAGCTTTAGTTCGTGTCGTGCAAACTTTCAAAATCGCAAGAACGGAAAATTCCACTTGCTCGTGACTGAGACAAGTATTGCATTGTGTCCACCTTGCCATACTTTCAATGAAAGTTTCTTCAGTTAGTAGTTGCTCGTGCCGCTAACAAACAACGGGAAAATAGTTCAATCGCTCTGCTTCGTTTCCATTAAGTAGTGAGTGCGACAACTAACCCATGTAACAACTCTCCCCGGTCTCCCCTACGTGCCGGTGACCATTTGGTTGGTTTCGTTTGGTTTGGCGTAAGGAAAAATAAAATGGAGAATGTGGTGCGCATTAGGAGACCTTGCAACTCCAGTTCATTAACACTGTAGATATATGGGGCAGTTGGCAACGTAATGGTGTAGACATATCGCAGCAGTTTAAACAGGGACACAACACACAACACAAAAGAAGACAAGACACGATGTTGTGTCCCGGTTTAAATCAGGGATCGGAACCGAAACTGAACCAGAACAGAAATGCGCTAAAAAAAACGGAACCAAACCTTTCTCTGAACGGAACCAAAATACTTTTTCGGCATTGAATCGAATCGGAACTGGACCGAAAAACATTTTGGACTGCTACTGATTCGCGAAACCGTTCATAGGTAATGTGCGTTGTTAGAGATCGAAGCTATATGATTTACACTGCGGATTGAGCTGTGTTGAATACGAAACCGAAACTGAACAAGACAACACTGCAACTCACATGCGCGAGGTATTTGGTATTTCTGTGTCGCAGCCCCACGGTGCTTGATTTCGGCAGCTTAAGTACACCAAATGTAAGTTTAAATGACATTCCAAACACAATTGTGTTGGAGATCGTTTTGTTGCGAGTCCAAATTTCTTCCTCCCAAAGCAGAAAAAGTAGCGTCAGTGTGCGCATTCGGGAAGGCGGGATTTGGTCCAACGGGCCTTGTCTTATTTGAGAACTTCTTGAAGGAGGTTGGCGTCGACTTCGCTGGACCCACCGGTTACACACCTCGGAAGACGCACATCGTACTGTTCCCGTGCTGCGTCACCAGGGCGATATGCTCGGAGCTCGTCTCGTCGATGAGCATAGCATTTATTTACTCCTGGAACGCACGGACATCTCACAAGTACTGGGCAATGCTTTCCGTCATCGTCACAGCCGTCGTTCAGTACTTCGCTACTCGGGTCGTATCAAAATGGCGGTTCATCGTCGAGTGAGCTCCCCGGTGGGGAGGACAGTAGATGAGCCACTGAGACTCTGCGTTTGGAGACGCTGCCTCAGTTTTCAAGAGCTCACGACTACTTTGTGTGAGGTAGAGGCGCTCGTTAACTCTCATTCTCTCACACACATCAGCGCTGACCCCGACGAGCTGGAACGCCTAACGCCAAGTAATTTCTTGTTGGGCGCACGAGCGGTCTCTTTACCATAATATCCGACTGCGGTCGCCCAGTCAGGTGTTGCCGACGGATTACAGCTTCGAGGCTATGGAGAAGACCAGGGAGCGATTTTCGATGCGTTGGAGACACGACTATTTACTGCAACTGCGATCTGCACACTAAGCAGCCCCAACCACACACACCCCTCAGGGCCAACGAGAAGTCCAACAGGTGCAAGGGACAACGTCCGACTGTCGTTTTGGAAGCTCGGACGCGTCTTCGAGATTATCCGGCGTAGCTTAGAGACGGTGTGGTACTTGCCTGTTCTTCACGACTTCCCAACGGTTCCCCGAACTGCCGTCCCGTCCAGAAACTTTGTCGCCGTGAACCAGGCATCTCCGAAGCCTAGGTCGGGGACGGTGTTACGGATATGACGAAAGAGGAACCAGATTATTACCGAAGAGGGATATTTAGTGAGGGGGTTGCGCCCGGGGAAGCGGCGCGACGGTTTTCGGTCACTTGGATTCTTGGATTAATCTGTTTGATTGCTGGCCTGCATTCATCAACATATTTTGCAAGGTGCAGGGGAAAGAAACCAAAGACACCCAAGGGGACTTCCCGTCAGCTGCGGATTCCAACTGCATTTTAGTCCCAAAACCGAGAGCACAAACTGAATGAGCATCTCACGTATATCACTGTTAGCCGAAATGATAAGGGGTAACAAAGGTAGGTTCTTCCCCATTGATACTCCTCTCACATTGGATTTGCTCCTCACAAAAGGAGCAATGGCGGTCATTTACCCCTTCGTTTGAGAGGAAGGCGTATATGAAGTGTATACACCTCCCAAACGCCTCCCGGTGAAGTGGTAACGCGTGCATTTTACTCCTTCAGCCGCCTTCTTTCACCGACTGCGCCGCCGCTTTACACTTTCATCCACAGGACAAGTAGCTCCCAAAACTGTTAAAGGGGCCGTAAACAGGCCTCCAAACATTTCTGAAATAACGATACCCCATGAAAGAACGCAGCTCATAATACCCAAATATACATTTCGTTCGGCTCGTGCCAGCTCATTGACCCGTATAACTGCTTTCAAAGATGAGTAACCAGCGATCCTCTCTCCACAACGCATACGTCACATGGCTACGTAGCGTTTTGCCGTCCAATCGGGCGGCCCAGCTGTGCTCATGACGTTTCAAATTACCAGCCAATAAACATACTTCGTTCTCAGCTGTGAGTCGGAGCGCTCAGTTTGTTTGTGTGAAACGACGTTTTGAGCAGCGTGGTTCCGAAATTCAACGTCATGAGATCTTCAACATCTCCGGCTGGCGCAAACGTCAACAGCTGGGCTGCTATCACATCACGCGATTCGAACCCGGGTTCCTCCCAGTCACGACGTGACATGGCCAGCACGCTATCCACTGCACCACGCGAGCTGGTGACGCGATGCCGCGTGAATCAAACCAAAGTACGGCAGCCCAGTTGTCGGAACCATTCGAAGATGTCGAAGATGTTCCATCGCGCACCTACCTAAGATTCCGGAACTCTAGTCCCGGATATTCATTCGCGCAGGTTGTGTGCTGCGTGCTACTACCCAGAAAACGTAGTGCGCGTATGATACCTAAATTAAACGCATTTCTTTCTCAGTTTGAGGCTGTAACTGTTTAGATTTTGAATAGAAGAGGATTAACGTTCATGTAGTCCAATTTCGCATTTGAAATAAAATCATACGTGGAACACTCAATCGTAATTGGTGGGGAAAGCGCTACGTCAAAATGACGTAAAGTTAGAGCGCGGGGCGGGGCTAAAATGCGAAAGAGTGCAGTGAATATTTCATCCGTATGCAAGCGCCTTTTGTTTTTAAGCGTTAGTATTTGCAAGGAGTTTTCACTGACTAAGTTCTAATGATATAACACAAAGAAATGTGCACCTTTTGTACCTGTTTACGGCCCCTTTAAACGTTACGACGCACTAGAAGTTCAAAAGTACACCTGCACAGGTGCGCTCTCTCTCTCTCTCTCATTAGTCCGCTGTCCTCGCCAACAAACGCAATATTATTATCTGAACATGCTTTATTCTGCCGAAGCCATGTACCCTTACGGGATTTCCCGCTTCACGTCGGTTTGGTAAAAGCGTTCACAAGTCCCCGTCGACTTTCGTCATCCAATCCGAAGGCGTAGTGGAAGGACGTCACACTTCGCATCAAACCTCATCCACAGCTGCGGAACTCCATGTCATACTTTTCTTTCTGTAGCACATCGTTCACTTTACTCCACAGGATTGGATCGTATTCACTGACTCAACATCTGCGCTGGAAGCAATAGAAAGTTCTGGCATCCAAGGCTCATCCGCACCGTTGGCTATGGATGTGTTAATGGTCTACGAAGCAGGCCGCAGGCTGGTTCTCCAATGGATTCCAGCCCATTGCGGTGTCGAAGGCAATGAACAGGCCGACAGTGCCGCAGAAGCAGCTCTCTCGTCTCGGCGACGAACGCGTATTGCACCGCTGATAGATCGTCGGTCCGTACTTCGACGCCTCGTGACTCCTTTGACTACCCACCAATGGACCGCTGACATCCCCCCCACCGTCATGCTGAACAGAGTTGATCCAGCGCTCGTTTTCCGCATGCCTGCACATGTCTCTCGTCAAGATGCCGCATTGGATCATCGAGTGCGCCTCGATGTTGCTTTCACAACACAGTGGCGTTGCCGCTTGACTGACAGCACAGTGGCGTTACGTTGACTCTCCCCACTGTAGCCACTGCAGTGCTGTTGAAGATCTAGAGCACATTCTTCTCCATTGCCCACACTGCCAACCTTCCCGAACCGTACTCTCCGGATCCCTTAACGAGATAGACTCTGCCCCCCCCCCTCTCTCACAAAATTGATTGGGCCCTGGCCACATCCAGCTCACCAACCCTCTGCCCTCAAGGCCCCTTCACATTTCTGGACACCATAGAACTTCGATGCTTATTGTGAAGTGGCTCATTATTTCATTCCCCGCATCACCACCAGCAATGGAGTTCAGTGTCGCCCCTGGCGATGAAACACCCCAGTCATCATCTCGAAATAATGTTGTTGTTGTTGCTGCTGTTCGCGCCATACGTGTGGTTGTAAGTTTTCACTGTTGCTGAGATATTGCATATCGAATGTCTGAAACTGCCCGTCTCAAGGAATTGGTAGTTTTCGGAGAGAGTTCTTCGGACTGAATACATTTGGTTGAAGATCCACCAATACGGCTGTGAGAGATGTTCGTGAATACCGCAAGGCTTAACTCAGTCGCTTCGCACTCATAACTCCTCTTCGAATGAATCAATTGAGAGAATTCTTTATCATTTTCAGGCTTCACCGAGGGGTCATTCTTTTAATGTATCTGATATTGCAGTGCCGTTTGTGTAGTTCAGTGACTCTTCGGGTTTGCATTTGTTTTTCCTAGGTGTGGTTGTCGATACTGGATATTTCCATACTAATGATCCGAGACGGTTTTGACTTGAATTCGAACGTGTACCATTTCACTCTTTGTACCTGTTTTGTGTCTGTATGGCTAATAAATGTGAGTTGCGTGTCGCATTCGTTTTCTGTGGAGCAAAATTTCTGTGTTGCACTTCCCTCGTTTTGTATTTCGAATTTCACTCCTCATTTGGTATACTACCTGTGCCACAGAACTCCATGGAAGGAGTGTATCTATTGCAGCCCAGAAGGAGTACTTATTTACTCCTTCTTGATGTGGTAAAAAGAACTTCCAAAGAAGAGAGCTTCCAAAATAAGGGACGGGCGCTGACGTCTCTGAACTGGACCAGATCCCCTTCACGCAAGTGGGGTTGCATCGATGACGTGGCTGTGTGGGCGGACCGCAAATGAAGCAGAAGCTCGCAAGTTCAGCGCTTGTGGTCGCCCATTTCGACACGGTATGAACGACGAGTACGTATTGGGTCATTCCACGGGGAATGGTCCAAGGTTGTCAATCGACCATCACGAATATTTTTTTTTTAAATAGGGTGTGGTGGGGACACTGTCAGATTAATCGTACCGAATGTCCCAACTCGAAATATTGATTCCATGTGTTTTTAGAGCACCTCAGAGTTTGCGCCAGGCGAGAAAACCATACCACAGGTTTTCGTCCTCTTTTCGCGCGTGCTTGCTTCTATATACGAACCAATGTGGTTTTTATGTCATCCGAGGATTATGCAGCATAAGTTAAGCAGGGCATGGGAAAGAACTCTCTCCCTCACCCTCTAAAGTCGGGCCCAAATGTCGCCGTTTGTGCAACTTTTGTGATTTTATTCCGCGTTCCCTGCTTACCTTGTTGGAAAAGTAGGTACGGCTCCCTGTTTACTAGCACATGGAGAACGCTAACAAAAATTTTCGTTGTTAAAGGGTTAAAGGTAAAGGGTTAAAGGTAAAGGGTAAAAAAAACCTGTTAAAGGGTCTCTGCTTAACGACGCGTCAGAGCAGAATGTGCCTGGAAGGGTGCTTCTCCGCGCCCAATGACAAGCAAACCATGGCCGAGAAAAAAATTCATTTCTCGCTTTTGTCAAAAAGTAATTCTCCAGATTTTTTATATGTTGTAGCTGAAGCATTGTGCTATCGAATGACGTAGGTTGGCGATTTTTAAGTAGTCTGCCACATTCCGAAATCATCTTCTGTAAAATGCAAAGTTTTGATGTGTGTCTCTTTCCAACGGTTCTCACAGAACAAATGTATATCCCAGACATGCGAAAATTTTTGTTAGCGTTCCCCATGTGCTAGTAAACAGGGAGCTGTACCTACTTTTCCAACAAGGTAAGCAGGGAACGCGGAATAAAGTCACAAAAGTTGCACAAAAGTGCGACATTTGGGCCCGACTTTAGAGGGCGAGGGAGAGAGTTATTTCGCATGCCCTGCTTAACTTATGCTGCATAATCCTCGAATGACATAAAAACCACATTGGTTCGTATATAGAAGCAAGCACGCGCGAAAAGGGGACGAAAACTTGTGGTATGGTTTTCTCGCCAGGCGCAAACTCTGAGGTGCTCTAAAAACACATGGAATCAATATTTCGAGTCGGGACATTCGGTACGATTAATCTGACAGTGTCCCCCACACACTCTATTTTTTTAAAACATATTGGTGATGGTCGATTGACAACCTTGGACCATTCCCCGTGGAATGACCCTATTATAACTCAAGTTATACAACCACAGAGATCGTCCACAATGCTTTCCTCAGTTGAACCCAGCTTGTCCATGTTTGTGTTCTGTTCGAAGCTACAGGTTTCCCCGTCGTGTTTAATCCTTATGCCGCTTAATTTAACACTTATACCGTGGAATTTAATCCTCATGCGACCACTTTTAATCCTTATGCCGCGGGATTTAATCCGCCTTCTGTTAAATTTAATCCTCGTGCTGCCAATTTTAATCCTAAATTCTTCGATTATCTTTTCCTTACTTTTTTCACTACAATGTGATAGTGTGGGACTTCCAGCATGATTTACGACATGTTTTGACTATTTCCTTGTTTAAGGCCATTAATTGACTTTTTGTGACTATCACTGCTCAACCCAGTACTATGTGACAGTATATGGGGCTACCTGCATAATTTATGACCTGTTTTGGCCATTTCCTCGTTTACAGCTATAAACCGACTTTTTGTGAGTTTGACTACTATTGAATGGTATGTGACTACATGCATCATTTGTGACCTGTTATGGCTATTTCCTTGTTTATAACTATAAATTGACTTTTTGTGACTATCACCGCTCAATGCACTACTATGGGATGGCATGGGAGTACCTGCATCATATATGACATGTTATGAGTATTTTCTTGTTTCCGCCTATAAATGGACTTTTTGTGACTATCACTGCTCAATGCACTACTGCGTGATAGTACGGAACTACCTGCACGATTTATGACATGATTTGTCTATTTCCTTCTTTAGGGCTACAAACTGACTTTTTTATGAGTATGCCGACTCTATGCACTACAATGGGATAGCATGGGACCAACTGCATGAATTGTGACATGTTATGACTGTTTCCTCGAGTATGACTATAACTTGACTTTTTGTGACTATCACAAGTAAATGCACTAAAATGCGATAGTATGGGACTACCTGCATGATCCATGACCTGTTATGACTATTTCCCTGTCTACAGCTACAAATTGACTTTTTATGGGTAGGACTACTCTGTGCACTAGAATGGGGTAATTTGGGGATACCTGCATCATATATGACATGTTGTGAGTATTTCCTTGTTTACTCCTATAAATTGACTTTTTGTGACTATCACTGCACAATGTACTACTATGTGATAGCATGGGACTAGCTCCACGATTTATGACCTGATATGATTATTTCCTTGTTTACGACTATAACTTGACCTTTTATGATCATGACTGCTCTATGCACTACAGTGGTATAGTATGGAACAACCTGCATGATTTATGACCTGTTATGACTATTTCCTTGTTTATTGCTATAAACTGAGTTTTTATGACGGCCTCCTCCATGTACTCCATGCAATGAGTCGCAAATGCCTCTGAACATTGCAAAGTGTCACATTTTGTCGTTTTCTGGAAGACGGGTCTCCTGTCTTCCTCCCTTTCCCTACACTCTAAGTGATTACATTAACCGGAGCAGATTCTTACAAATATCTTGGAATCCACCTTTCCTCCAACCTAACTTGGAACGAGCACATCAACCGCATAATGACTAACGCTTCTCGCTCCCTAGGCTTTGTTAGACGCACCCTCAGGTAGGCTCCCCCCTCCCATCTTAAGCTCCTAACCTTCACGGCTCTTCTACGAAGCAAGCTGGAATATGCATCAGCTATTTGGGACCCTCCCCAAAAGTATCTCTGCGACGCCATAGAAGCCATCCAGAATCGGGCTGCCCGTTTCATTTCCAGCGACTACTCATTCAATACCTCTGTAACCGCATTGAAATCAAATCTTAATCTCGACTCACTCGAAGATCGTCACCCCCTTGCCAAGTTGGCCCTCTTCGATAGGTTCTTTTTCATCTTGCCACCGCACCAATCGCTCATCACCCACTCGAGTGTCATTTTTCCTGGCATCGACCACACTAATAAGGTCACACGCTTTCATTGTAATACCAATGCTTCTTCAAATCATTCTTTTGTTCAACTGCCATCGAATGGAACAACCTCCCATCATCTCTCGCAACCATTACCGACCATACAGTATTTTCTAACACCCTCTCCCGTTCACTCCACCCACAAGACCACCACGCTTGTATGTAAGTTGCTATGAAATTTTCCTCCTCCCCCTGTCATATTATTTGTTAATTATCTGTACTTATGTGAACGGACTCGCTGTTTCATGATTTAATACTTGTTTTCATATAAGTTTGTACTGTCGTCGTTTCTTTATTTTCCTGTCTACTTACTGCTAATTGTTTTGTTATTTTTTGCTTGTTTGTTTGTTTCTATCAAGCTGCTGGAAATGTATCTTACGCTCCAGTTTCCACCCTCCATGTAATGTCTACCGGACCCTCGGGGTTCTTGAAATAAATAAATAAATACTATGGGATGGGATGGGACTACCTGCAATGTTTATTACCAGTTATGACTATTTCCTCGTTTGCAGCTGTAAAGTGGCTTTTTGTGACTGCCACCAGTGAATGCACTATTATGCAGTACTATGGGACTACCTCCATTATCTATGACATGTCATGACTATTTGCCTGTTCACAGCTATAAAGTGATTTTTTATGGCTATGCCTGTTCTATGCAGTACTATGGGATAGTACGGGAGTAGCAGCTTGATTTATTACCTGTTATGACTATTTCCTTGTTTACAACTATAACCTGACTCTATGACTATGAGTACTGTAAGAACTACCATGGGATAATTTAAGATACCTGGATGGTTTATGGCCTGTTATGACTATTTCCTGGTTTGTACCTACAAATTAATTTTTATGAAGACGACTATTCTTTGCATAACCAATGGGATATTATAAGTCTACCTTCATAATATATGACCTGTTGTGACAGTTCCCTGGTTTACAGCTACAAATGGTCTTGATGTGACTACGACTACACTGTGCACTACAATGGGATACAACAACGACAAAAACTTTATTATAAGATCATGGATGGGAAGTTTCATCGCCAGAGGCGATACTCTACCCCATTGCTGGTGGTGATGTAGGGAATGAAATAATGAGCCCCTTCACAGTAAGGGTCGAAGACCGATTGTGTACAGAAAGGTCAAAAGAGCTTTGAGCGCAGAGCGTTGGTGGGTTGGATTCAGCCAGGGATAGCATGAAATCTGCATGATTTGTTACATGTTATGACTGTTTCATGTTTGCAGCTTCAAATTAACCCTTTATAAATACGACTCGCACTGTTTGGGACACGGTTAGCTAAAATTACCTCTCAGTACTTCGCCGTCCCATATCACCTCGGTTGCACTTGAAAGTGTTGCGCCAATATTGTATTTGACTGTGGACCATGTGCAGCACTTGTTTGTTACTCGAAAGAAATAGTCTTGCAACGCATGGATGTTTGAGATGCGATAAACCACGGAGTGCTTTCTGTAGACAACCGTGTCCCCTACAGAATACTTGCACTCCTATGGGGATAATAAAAGACTGTCTGATTTATGACCTGTTATGACAATTTCCTGGTTTACAGCTACAAAATGAATCTCTTATAATTACGACTACTCTTACACCACGATGGGAAAGTATAAGGCTACCTTCACCATAATGCTTGTTAGGTGACAATTCAAGATCGGGGCCCACGCCCTTTTAACATAGAATGCCTGTGATGCGCAAACAGATCAATTAGGCAAATAATTGTAGGGGAACATGAGAAGTATGAACTGATAAGCAGGATGTGATACTGTGATGCGCCTGTCATTGCTTGCCTACTTACATTTGGACAGAGATGTGAGAAAGGAGGGGGCTTTTTCGATGAATGACATATTTCAATTGTTCTTGTTCCCAGGCAACTTGACGCTTGTATAGTTTTTTTTCTGTTTGCATGTTCCAGCCTCAGAGCAATTACTTTTCAGGTAGTTCGCGGTAGCTCCAGGCATTCCCTTACTATCCCATAGTAGTGCATGTAGTAATCGTTGTCATAAAAAGGCAATTTAGAGGTGTAAACAAGGAAATACTCATAATATGTCATACATGATGCAGGTAGACCCATACTAGCCCACTGTAGTGCATAGAGTACTCCTAGTCATGAAAAGTTGATATATAGCTGTAAAGAAGGAAATAGTCACAAAAAGTCAGTTTATGGCTGTCAACGAGGAAAGAGTTAAAACAGATCATAAATCATGCCTGTAGTCCCAGATAATCCTATAGTAGTGCATGCAAGAGGCATAGTCATTAAACGTTAATTTATGGCCATAAACAAGGAAATAGTCAAAACAGGTCACAGATCACGCAGGCAGCTTCATACCATCCCATAGGAGTGCATGTAGTAGTCATAAAAAGTCCATTTTATAGGCGTAAACAAGGAAATAGTCATAGCATGTCATATATGATGCAGATACTCCCATACTACCCCACTGTAGTGCCTAGAGTAGTCCTAGTCATAAAGTCAAATTACAGCCGTAAAGAAGGAAATAGTCAAAACAGGCCATAAGCGATGCAGGTAGTCGGACACCATCCCATGTAGTGCATAGAGCAGTAATAGTCACAAAAGTGAATTCATAGTTATAAACGATGAAATAGTCATAAGAGGTCATACATCATGCCGTTAGTCCCGTACCATCCCACCGTAGTGCATAGAGTAGACATGGTCACAAAAAAGTCAATTTATGGCTGTAAACTATGAAATAGTCATAAGATGTCATACATCATGCCGGTAGTCACATACCATCCCATTGTAGTGCATGGAGGAGGCATTGTCATAAAAACTTGTTTTCTAGGTGTAAACAAGGAAATAGTCATAACATGTGATTACAGGCCGGTTTCACGTCAGTTCAGGCAGGGAGGTTCCATCGACCTCATGGATTTTCATTATTTTTTTATATGTAGAAGCTCATCGTGCATGATGACCAACAGCGGTAAAATGAATAATTTCTACGGAATAGTTTTCGCGCAAGAAAATCCAGAAAATCCGGCCCTGAATTCGAGTGTTTCAGTTTTGCTGTGTTTGCACGCATATATCTCCCGAGTCTTAAAAGATACTGCAGTGAAAGTTTTTTATGTTTAGTAGGCCTACAGGCCAGCAGTGCAAGCGCAAATTTTGGCGCGCAGGGGCAACGTCCTGTGATATAAAAAATGGCGAACATGCTCTCTCGTGCGGTGTTGTTCCGAATTCGACGCGCGATTTCTCTGACTGTAGAGATTCCTCATTGCCCTATTTGGTATCATTTCACTCAGCTTTTAATGCTCTTTCATCTGGTATATATAGCGTGCGTATACCCCCTACAGGTATCTGCTGAAACAGGCAAACGTTAAGGTATATTTCGAAAAAACAAGAATTTTGAGCGTCCGTTTCTCGAAAAGGCCCGTTTTTATTTCATTTATATTTCACCAGGACACGGCCCGATGATAGACCTTTCATCTTACGTAGAAAAATTCTGCTTCAAAAGACATACACTGGCGATTAGCCCGTTAAAACGCGGCCCTAGTCTGTGCGCGTACTTTTCGGAACCCGGCTGCCGGTACCGCGGGATGGCGGGCCTCCTGTCGATGTCGTACAAGAAAGCGACAACTTTGTGTTATCAAAAGTGGTAGTTTATGTCGATATATTTAGAAGACTGCGAAAAAGCAGTATTTTGCAATGACAGCGACAAATGATTTCACTCATTTTCTATGAAAATGTCACTCTTCTGCACTCAGTGTCCACGGTACTAGCTATAAATGTTTCTCGGCCTACACTTTCCGGTGTTTTCCTTTGCCACGCATGCGAACCCTGTATGCTACTCTGATGCGGTATAGGTTTACCCATTGCTTTTTCTTTTACATTCTAAAAGAATCCACGTCCTCAACCCGTACATGGAGTAAATGGACGCGCGTGAGGTGTTTTGGCAAGCCCGTTATCATATCTTGTGACTCTAAGATGACGTCTTGCTCGAGTGAACGCAAGTTAGGTCTCGTGGCATGGTGCTTGATTCATGTCACACCGATCCTCTGCACCGATCCTGTCACACTCACTTTTGTCGTGGCCTGTTCCTGAACAGCCATGTCGCGCTCGCAAAAGTAAATTTGGAGAGCTCATAGAGCCTATGCCGATCTTTAAAATGGCTCGCTGCTCAATCTGACACGTAAATCATTAGCTGCAAGAGGAACATTCTTGTCAAGACATTCTTCAATAGCTATGGAAGCTAACAGTGACTGTGCTGAATAGTGACAGAAGTCTTCGCTTACCACACCAAAACTGTGCGTTTCCGTGCCAGCTGTTACCACACATGTGGATATGGAAATCTGTTTTCCGCAGTGGCGCGCTTGTATTTCGCTAGGGATGGCTACTGTCCAGTTTTGAGCGAAATCGAAGTGCATTAGGTGCGTCTCCCGTATGGCTCTGCTGTGAACGTATCTAATGTAACTATGACAATTGCGAGAACCCGCCCACTTCCCTAGCTCTGAGAAGAAATGTACTGACTGCAAGTTCAGCGCAGCACGCGCATTTCGTGTTAAAAGCCCTCTGCATAACTTAAAAATATCGTAAAATGAAGTAAAGCAAGCTTCGCAGGAAGTTGCGCGAACCCTGCAAAAAAGCAATTCCTAACTCGATATTTATTTGTACAGTATTGGTATCACCGTGTACGAAGCTTGCAAGGGTGAGGTTTTACCTTCGCTGACCATTAAGTTTCACCTATGGTAGAAGTGCAAGGGTGCAGGCAAGCTGGTACACTGTAAAACGACGATAAAAACCGGAGACACGGAACAGAAAAAGACAACACGACACGTTCTCAGTGAACGTGTCGTGTCGTGTTGTCTTTTTCTGTTCCGTGTCTCCGGTTTTTATCGAAGTTTCACCTAGTCTTTGAAATACGACTTTGCGGCAACGTAGGATTTCATTCTGATGCTTTGTTGGAAATCACTAACTCCCAGAAGTGAATTGTTTCTTCAGCAGCACGTCAGAAGTTTGCCGACGAATAGCTCAGGTAAGGCTCAGGCCAGACAATTTTGCTCAAACAAAGGGAGCATCGTCACGAGGCCGCCATCCCGCGGTACAGGCAGCCAGGCTCCGACACGGACGCACGCAGACTAGGGCCGCGTTTTAACGCGCTAATCGCGAGTGTACGCATTTTGAAGCAGAATTTTTTTACGTAAGATGAAAGGTCTAACATCGGGCCATGTCCTGGCAAAATATGAAATAAATAAAAAGGGGCCTTTTCGAGAAACGGACGCTCAAAATACTTGTTTTTTCGAAATATACCTTGACATTTGCCTGTTTTAGCAGATACCTGTAGGGGGTACACGCACGATAGATATACCAGATGAAAGAGCATTAAAAACTGAGTGAAGTGATACCAAATAGGGTAGTGAGGAATATCTGCAGTCAGAGAAATCACGCGTCGAAGTTGGAACAAAACCGCACGAGAGTGCATGTTCGCCATTTTTTATATCACAGAGCGTTGCTCCTGCGCGCCAAAATTTGCGCTCGGACTGCTGACCTGTAGGCATACTAAATCATACAAAAATTTCACTGCAGTATCTTTTAAGACTCGCGAGATATACGCGTGCAAACACGGCAAAACTGAAACACTCTAATTCAGGGCCGGATTTTCCTGATTTTTTTGCGCGAAAACTATTCCGTAGAAATTATTCATTTTACCGCTGTTGGTCATAATGCACGATGAGCTTCTAAATATAGAAAAATAATGAAAATCCAAGAGGTCGATGGGACCTCCCTGCCTGAACTGACGTGAAACCGACCTACAGTATATGATGCAGGTATTGCCGTACTGCCCCGTTGTAGCGCATAAAGTAATTCTAGTCATAAAAAGTCAAGCTGTAGACGTAAAGAAGGAAATACTGAAAACAGGTAATAAATCATATAGGTAGTCACACACTGTCACATTGTAGTGAAAAGAGAATGAAAAGACAACCCGAGAATTTAGGATTAAACTCCACGGTATAAGGATTAAAATTTGTAGCACAAGGATTAAATTTAACAAAAGAATGATGATATTTCAAGGTATAAGGATTAAAAGTAGCGGCATAAAGATTAAATCCAGCAAAACAAGGATTAAAAGTGGCGGTATTAGGATTGAATACGACGGGAAAACCTGTAGACTTCTGGGGTTTACGAGGCTTCCCCTAGGCGTAACTTTATCAAATAGAAGTCGAGCCTGGGCGACATTTTCGGAACCAGCGAATGGACAAAGCGCCAGCAAACGATCAAGATGCTCTGCAGCCGGAAAATCGGAACTGCCGAATCTGTGCTTGAGAAGATCCAGTGGAGCAGCATAAGTGTCCCCATGAGTTCGAATGCCCTCGATAGCGCGTTTAGCCTTGTGAGTCAGGCATGTAGCGATACACTTGAACTTCTGAACAGGCGCTAGCGAAGCGTTCGAGTGAATCGTGACATCAAAGTGCTCCCAAAAGTGCTACTAGTCCTGTATCTTACCGGAAAAATGCGGCTCTTGGAGATTGGGAAGAACAACATACTTCGCAGGGTTGCTGACCAACAGCGCCGCAAAAACAGCTCTCTCGTCTCGGACACGAACGAGTATTGCGCTGTTCAGGGGTGACCGTCGTTCCCTTCTTCGACGCCTCATGACACCCCTAGCTTCCCGCCAATAGACAACTGGCATTTTCCCCCCACCTATGCTGAGAAGAGTTGATACAACGCTCGCTTTTGGAATGCCACGGAACAACTCTCGTCAAAATGCAACATTAATTCATGGTATACGACTCAATGTGTCTTTTACAGCTCAGTGACGTTACCGCCTCAGAGAAGTCTGTTCTCCCAGACGCTGTCACTGCGGTGCGCTAGATCTAGAGCACATAAATTACATATATCTTGCATGCATTACCTTTAGACTCCACATTCTTGCTTTAATTACCTGTAATTACTCTTACCTCTTAATTCCCTTCAACTACTTCACTTTCATATCATTTACCTTCATTTACATTTAGCTGTTATTTCCCCTTTACATCTACACTTGTACCTCTGCCTCGGTGAGGCTTCAACACCACATACACATATACACGCACGCGGACGCGCCAACACACACACACACAAACATCCACACACACACACACACACACACACACACACACACACATACATTCATACAGCTTCTACTACTTCGACACTCCTAATGCTAACGGATTAGTGAACTGATGTTGACCATGTGAATTCACACTGCACCCTTATCATCTCTCATCGCGATGCTTTAGGAAAGGGTGTAATACGGTATTTTTACACCCTCAGAAACTACGAAACGAAACTCATGGTGTGTAAAAAGAATGTAGTACTGTTAGATACACCCATTTTATAAATTTAAAGGGTTGTGAAGAGACTGAGTGTGATAGACAATAAGGGCACGTACGAGAAACACAAAACACAAGCAGTGCATAATAAGCCTTCCGTTACTCACTTTACTTTCCTGGAACTGCGAGTACTTACCCAACGAGTCGTCCAGCAAGATGTTAATTGGCTTGGGTAGGATTTCCATGGAAACGTTGGCTACAAACTCTGTAAAAGTATGAATTTAGCTTCTAGGCTAATGTTATAACCAACCTGCGCGAAAGCCCAGCATCTGACTGGGCCCAGTCAGAGGTCAATTATCTGACGCCCGGGCGTCAGATAATTGACACAGTAAACAATAATCCTACTAACCTGAATATTCAATTCGACCATTTCCTAAACTTCCTAATGCTATCCCTAGAATGCAGAAAACCACTACCTTCAGAAGCATTATCTAGCACACAGAACTGCATCGACTGCTTTGACTCACATGATGAGCTAACTTAAACTTTTGTGTTCTCAAAGGGGTGGGGGGTGGGGGGGTATACATTTATTAGAAGGAAAGGTCTGCTGGGAAAGGATCGATGCTCAACTTTGCGTTACTGGGTACCACACGATAAGTGCACGATCTTCCTGTGATTCGTCGCGAGCTCCCGTGCGTCGGCCAATCGTGACGTATATTTGAAATTCCGGCATACCTAGACGGTTTGGACGTCCCGCCCCGCGTGGCATTTGGTACCCGCCAGAAAGGAACTAACGATAACGAGCGAATATGTCAACTTCACCATCGGGTCCCAAAAAGCAAGGCCAATACCACCGAGTTTCACTAATGGACTTTCTACATGATGTGATGCATCCCAGCGTAGCAGTCTAGCCTTGTCAGCGCTTGCTATTTCGACCGACAGCTCTACGAGCATACCGCCTGCATTTGTTTGATTATATCTTGTGCGTCCTAATGCAGTGAGTTCTAAGCGCATTAGCTCTGTGCTGATTGACGTACCGGTGGTACCATCATCACGTCCCGTAAATATGCACATAATGAATGCTTCAACAATCGATTAAGAACCTCCTTGAAGCGAATAGCCTACTTCTGAGCGTTGTAGAGCATTTCGAAACGGAATATTTCCTTCTGACACTTGGTATATCGTCCTGGAACGACGTGGTACCGTGCCCTAAGAATTGAGTAAACCGTAGCCTTCATTGGCGAAAAGCGATGACGCATTGCCACAATACTGCAAACGCTGTGCAGCAAATGAGCTTTTCCTGTGACGTTCCTGGTATAAACTCTAAGTCTGGTACCGTTTGGCATGGCAATAATATAACCCCTGATGTAGAGGGTACCATGAGCCCATCAAAAGGTACAAATCACCCTCTCTTTCTGGAGGGCTTGCAGAAATTTCGGTTGCCCTGTGTCGCTCCTGCGCTACCCTTCCCTCCTATCGCTGAATGTCCAACCATCGGCGCCACAAAAAGCAAAGTAAAGCAAACGAATCTTTTGAAAAATTTATTTCTCTCAAAGCATATATATAGTCTCACAGCAAGAAAGTAGAGTTCAGATCTGTGTGCGTAGACGACATGAAGCTCAAGTAACTAGCTAACGTATTACCTGTATCTTCAACCTCGCTGAACGAACGACGAAGTGACCTTTTATGAGTTTTCCTATACCGGAGAGAGAAACAACTAACGTCAGAAAACTCGCCACTCGCCTCACAGAGATCCAAAGAATTCTGCGCTCACCTCCCCACGAACACTCGCGATCCCCAGGACGTCCTCAAAGTGTCAACGCGTCCTCGTCCTGATGGGATGTCCGCAGGAGGTCCAGAGAGTGTCGTTATGGGATCTTCAGCTGATAGTGATTTGCGTACGGACCTTAAGCGAAAAATAATGCAAGAAAAAAACCGCGTCGACACTTAGTGATTTTTTCCAGTAATTAAACGGTTTCGCTTTACATATTTCTCGCGCGGAGCATTGCACCAATGCGCTCTTTGGATCAGCTAGCCTGCTGTCAATTTCGTGTCCATCCGCCTGGTTCACGCACTGGGACGGTGGAAGATTAGGAACAGCCGCAAGAGACGCTTTCGTATTCCTTCTCAAACCGAATGGTAAACATCGCTGGCGGTTGTGTCGTGCCGTAGGTGAGATAGCCAAGCAGGCTATCTCACCTACGGCGATGATGACGAATGCGCCGCGAGCACTGTGAACTTGAAAATTAACCACACCACATAGCACGCTCAGCCAACCATCATCTCGAATGACAACGTTCTCGCCAGATTTTTTGAAAATGGGAGGCGGAGCCTTTATTTCTTTTTTGTTCTCATGTACAGCGTCATTCGTACAAAAAGAAAAAAAAAGGCGTAGGCCTCCCATATTCATCAAATCAAGGGAGGGAATGTTGTCATCCAAGAGGATGGTTGGCTAGGATGGTGCTATGTAGCGGAAGTTCATTTTTAAGAGTGTAGAGAAGGAGAAGGAACACCAAAGCGTCTCTTGCGGTCTTGCGGCTGTTCCTTATCTTCCGTCACCCCGAGCCGTTCCACGCTCGGCACTTTCTACGTTTGCGTGCTCATATTCCCCGTCACCCGCTCCTCATGCGCATAAAGCGATGGTGCATCCCGAAACAACAAGTCCGCCTCAGCATTCGTCATACCATCCGAAGGCGTAGTGCACGGACGACGCCTTTCACAAACAACATCCTCCACAGCTGCGGAACTCTATGCCATCCTTTCCTTTCTACAACACATCTCTTATTTTACACCGCGAAAATTGGCAGTCTTCACAGACTCCAAATCTGCACTTCAAGCTATTGCAAATTCCAGCATACGGGCCCATCCGCAACCCTAGTCACAGATGTGTTAATGGCTTACCACACTGTCTACGCAGCAGGCCACAGGCTAGTTCTCTAGTGGGTTCCAGTCCATTGTGGTGTCGTGGGGAACGAGCAGGCAGACAGCGCCGCAGAAGCAGCACTCTCGTATCGGAAACGGCCCTGTATTGTTCTGCTGAGGGGAGACCGCCGTTCCATTCTGCGACGCTCCTGACACCCCTGGCTTCCCGCCAATGGACAACCGACATTCTCCGCCCATCTATGTTGAGCAGAGTTGATCCAACGCTCTCTTTCCGCATGCCACGAAACACCTCTCGTCAAGATGCTACATTAATCCACCGAATGCGCCTCGATGTTTCCTTTACAGCTCAGTGGCGTTGCCGCTTGAGACAAGGTGACTCTCCCACCTGCTGCCACTGTGGTGCTCTTGAGGATCTGGAGCACATTCTTCTTCATTGTCCCCACTACCAACCTTCCCGAAGCGCACTTTCCGAGTCTCTTTGTCAGCTGGACTCTCGCCCCTTCTCCCTATCGAAACTGCTTGGTCCCTGGCCCAATCCAGCCCAGCAAAGATCTGCGCTCAAAGCTCTTTTGACATCTCTGGACACCATCGGACTTCGTTCGTTATTGTGAAGGGGCTCGTTATTTTATTCCCCACATCCCCACCAGCAATGGGGTAGAGTATCGCCTCTGGCGATGAACCTCCCCACTCTCTAAAGTCAAAATAAAGTTGTTGTTTGTCACCCCCGTGTGTCAACCAGGCGGAGGAACACGAAATTGACAGCCGGATGGCTGACCCAAAGAGTGCATCGGTGCACTTCTCCGTGCAAGAAATATGTAAACGGAAACCAATTAATTACTCGGAAAAATCGCTAAGTGTCGACTGTCGACGCGGTTTTTTTTCTTGCAATATTTTTCGCTGAAGGTCCCGATGCGTAAAACAGAGCTTCCGTAAGCATGCGAAATACAATTTAAAAGTTAGGATGACTATTTAATTAGTGAGCGTATGCAAATGAACCGCTCACTACTCAGTTCATGGCCGATGTCCCAAGGATCTTTACCAAAAAGAAATTTCTTCGATGGCGCCACCTGTTCACGAATTATTCAGCCGGAGGATTTTGGTGAAACACCCTGTATAGTATATGTTTTGTCTCCGAAAGGAAATGAGCTGCCGCATACTTCTTTCAAAGTGGTCTCCTTTAGATTTAGTGGCACAGGACCTTTTATATTTTTTGCCTTTCATATTTTTTATACCGCCACACCCATTCTTCGTCATCGGAAACAATGAAACAATCGAAGAGGAGAAACGAAAATAACAAGCCGATGGGCGAGGTTGAAAAAATGCAAAAAAGAGAGAAATGGAAGAGGATTCACTAAAGCTACATGCAGAAGAACGAGATCCTATAGCGCTCCTGAGGCTATCCCATTTTTCTCCCCAGATTTTGTCTCTACCCAGACAGAACACTGTGTCCCATAATATTCCCAAATCGATCATCCATGTCCGCATCTTGGGCAGATGTCCCAGGGAAGTCCCACGAGGATGTGAATATTTCCCCTTCAAAGGCCGTGTTCAAGCTGTCCGGCGATGATCCGTCCAGGACTGGAACCGGACGCACCTGCGCCGCGTCGCCCGGTCGCAACGGTCGTTGCACGTTGCACTGTGAAGTGCAATCATTGTGCAATCGCAACGATGCTGCAGGGCCTAGTCTGCGTGTAGTTTCGGAATTGAAATTGTAGTGGTAGAGGGCTGGATTCAGTTTTCTTGGCTTTTTTTAGTTAATTTTGCAATACGCCACGCTGGAATACGAATAGATATTATTACTGTGTGTCTGCGCACACGTTTCGCATTTGCAAATATCCTGAGTACGAAACTTGTGCTTGCTATGTTCCGCTAAACGCAGACTAACCGCCCGTGCGGTTTGAATGGGTTTGAGGTGCGATGATGAAGCGGTCTCTGCGTCTGCCGTGGAAATGAGGATTGGACGACCTGATTTTGAATGTAATTGAACCGATGTATTCCGGAATCCGCTTTTCAGTCTTGCAATTCAGGTGAGTTTTTTTCCGCTAGCATCCATGTGCCGTTTGACTGATTTCATGCCACACGAGCGACTCTCGATTCCTTGTCAGGTCATCTGTCTGTGTTGCGAAGCTTACACCACAAAGAAAAGAACATACTTGAAGACTGCTCAGGTAGATCAGTTTGGTGTAATGCTTTATGGTGGTCAAGTTTATTCTTAACGCCTGCCATAGTGGCCTGCCTTACACCATCAGTTGCTGTTTTTAATGTCAGTTATGCCGAACTTCATCGTGGTGTCATCTTTTATTTGCTTCGATTTTCCTTGTATTCCTTCTATAGGATGATCGTACTCCACGGCTCATGTGGCGCATAATTCAAGGGTACTGCAGTATGATTTTAGTGCTCATGCAAAACAGCGTCTCCTCACTCATCCGATTCGAAGCAACGTAAGAAAAAGTGAGATATTGGCACACTGATTAAGTTAATTATGTCCCAATCTACAACTTTGGAGGAATATAAGTGCATGTGCTTGAGATTTGACAATGTGTATGGCATGCATGTTCTTTGAAGCTCAATGTGCCAACAATAAATGTACAATACGCAGCTCTCAAGCGCAGTCTACTTTCCTTTGATGTTTAGGTTGCTTCACCTGGCATGACGACAAGATTCCTGCACAAAGTACAACGCAACGAAGAAGCAATCAAGTCGTGGTTTACAGGATGCATCAGAACACTTGTCGCGAAAGATTTGATGAGTTGCCTGCAAGAAAGCACCAAGCTGCGCAAATTGACAAGATTGTTGCAAAACTTATTCATGTGTCTGTGAGTGTGTGTGTGTGTGTACAGCGTGTGTACAGTGTGTGCCCCTGTGTTTGTATTTATGTTCTTTTCATTTTTACCTGTATTTGCATCCTTTCCATCACCCTGTTACCCTCTCATGCCAAAACTCCCCCGTCAACTGTATATATGTTCCTGTACCATGTTCATATTTTTGTAACCTGATGAAGTGCAGTCTCGTGCACGAAAGTCTCGTTACCATCTGTAAATAAATAAGTTGCTCCTACCGTTTCATATCACTCTTTAACATGGTTTACCTAATTTGTGTAAATTTTGACCCCTCGAAACTGAAGAAAGGTTAAATATTTTTGCCCTGCACCATCTGCAGATGGAAGTCGATATCCGTAAGATACTTGCGGATTCGGATGAAAATTTATCACTTTCTACGGTGTACGGATCGGATGCGGATGGCTCGAGGTCGGATGCGAATCTGATGCGAATGCCAAGGCAGCGGATCGGTAGCGGTTCGAATGCGGATATACCGCGTGCTGTAATTTTTCCACTAGCAATTTATTTGTATTGCGAGCCGACAGCGAGCGCATGCTCGGGTTCACCTTTGACCATGCACGGCCAAGACGGGAGAAGACGCATTCTGGCGTCCACGCGAGCACCGGCGAGGTAGCGCCCCACGCGTTCCAGAAGTCTCTCCATATCGCGTTTGTTGAAAGGTTCACCTTTGCTTGTCGTCGTGAGTCCTTCCGTGACAGCATGGAGGCATCCGAAATTATACCAACATTCTTCCGGCGGTATTTACACATCCTTCGAAACTTGCGGATTTTGCGGATCGGATGCGGATATTGAGTTTTGCTCAGCGGATCGGATGCGGACGTAAACGGTCGTGTATGCAGCGGATGCGGATAACGTGTGCGCGGATGCGGGTCGCATGCAGATGCCAAAAATCTCATCCGCGCAGGGCTCTAGCTCCTACAGTTTAATATTACTCTTTGATTTACTCACCACCGGCAACTTGACATCGCCTATTTTTCTGCCTTCAAACCATGTTACGAAGGAAGAAGCCGAGAAGACAGACTTGCCCAAATGCATCAATTTGCAGATGTTGTAACTGCAGAAAGGTCTGACTTCGGCAAATGCCTATTTGTAGTCCGAAGTATTTTTTTGTTTTCTTTATAAAGAACTGAGGGGAAGGGACGTAGGGCCATTGGATCATTCGGAGTAAAATCACCCTGATGTAAACATCAGTCTGCAATTTGCTACCAAATTAGTAGCAGTATCAAAACAGCTTCAAATCACACAACGGCATTCCTTGCTAGGCGTCACTATTTGAAAGTTGGCTTCACCTCATAATCGAAAACGGATTTGGGAAGGCAAGGCAGGCTGCCACAGCCGCACTAAACTAACCTAACTTATCACTAAAATAACCAAGTTTATAATGTCCCAGGTTAGTTTAGTGAGAGTGGCAGCTTGCCTTGCCTACCCAAATCCATTTCGATAGCGGGCGAAGCTAGCTGCCACGGCAGCCACACGAAACAGTGACCAATTACAACAGAAGCTTGATTAAGCACTTACATGTCTTGGAAAGCGTACCCTTGATCATCAACACACACGCCGTTATCAACGAAGCTTAAAGGTCAGCTACGCCGATTTCCCGATGTGTTAAAACGGTTGTGATATTCAGAACGAGCACATCCAACTGCCCCCGAAGCACACCTTCGTTTCGCAATTTTGTCTTCCTATTACGAAAATTAATTAACCAAAGAAACCAAAACAAGGCATGGGCGCAGCCATTTTTTTGACGTAGATGGGAAAAACCTGCCCCATCTACGTAGATAGAGAATCGTGCTTCTGATTGGATGAAAGCTGAGGCTTTCTCCGACTTCCCTGGCGTCTTCACCCGCTTGCGAGGAAATCCAGTTATGGCAGCCGGCAACGATGAGCGCTTCGTCCGAGGTAATCCCTAGAACTATTGAACGATGGAAACAACTGCGAACTCACGTCAACAACATTTTCGGCGTGGAATTGTGATTATGTGCTCGAGAACGTCGCACTTCAACCGTTCAGCTGCCATTCACGTCGACCCGTTGCTGCTTTGCCCAAGAACACACGCGGTCCTCAGGATGTCCTCAAAGTGTCATCACGTCCTCGTCCGTGATGGGATGAACGAAGGAGGTCCCCAGGCTGTCATCATAGGAGCTTCCAGTGACTGTCATTTGCGTACATCCTGCTGTCGTCAACCGGAGGACGAGCACAGGAGAAGGAAATTACTTTAATACTGCGTTCGTTGTGCATTTTAATACCTGCTAGCAGTTATCAAGTTCTCGATTTATTTGTCATTACCCAATAAAATATCGAAGAAGGAGTGCTCATGCATAAATTTAAAAAATACATACAAAAATATAAAATAAAGACAGATATTGTGGTGCAAATACTGAGCTTCGGATTTTAAAGGAATCCGTCCATGTGCTGCGTTTGACGTGCAGTAAAATACAGTTTGCTAGACCTTTCACAGCGGTCTTGTTGCGTGAGTGTCCACAAAGGGTCCCTGGCAGGAGGTTGCACGGAGCATTTTATTTCCGAAGAGACAAAAAATAATAGCGTTTCACTGCCCAAGCTTCACTTACGATGCATGCCTCAAACCAAAGCAGTAAGAAACACGGACACTACTTTGATAGCGATTTAATACTCCAACGAATTTCTCAGCCCATTGTTGGTTATGTGCAAAATCAAGTTAAACTTAGATACCTCACCCTTTGTTTTGACTGAGATGCGAAGAGGACTCCCGAATCTGCTGAAGTTCGCAAGATAAGCAATACGTTGTATCTGTTCTGTCTTGGAAAGGAAATGCTGCTGCACCATATGCCTTTCTAAGTGATTTCGGTTGTCTTGTGGCCTATGGGCCTTTTATATATCTATCTTTTTTTTTTTTTGCTTTTTAAACTGTGACACTCATTGTTTGTGATGAGAAATACGCTGAACAAATACAGATGAGAAACCTCAAATGGTAGCTGGTGACCGAGGTTGAAAATATATAAAAAAACGCACACACGCTGACTGGGTGCTGCAAATGTGCCCTCACTTCCCGAAATAAATAATTCACTAAGGTATCTGCTTGCTCCCAGAATTGTACTAGCCGCGTCATTTGGTAGCTCCGATAGGAGGTCCTGAGGATATGACGGGGAGTCTCACTTTGTCACGTTTTTGACAAATTGAGGACCTGGTAGGGAAGTCCTGGGGATGTTATCCCTGTCCGCTGATGACTTTCATCGGATGTACACAGGAGGTCATTGTGTTCTTGGGCTGCAAGTGCGCAGGGATGGGAGCGATTGAGCAAGAACGTGAGCCTTGGTGGTCGTTTAAGCATATACCTGCAGAGGACTGGTTTTCGAAGAAAGAAGACCATATTTCTGCCCATGCACATCGTGCGATTGCCAGGCTTGTTACACGAGATACATATATTGTGCAGCATCATAGCGTGACCGCAATATACGGCGTAGGAATGTATCGTGACCATTCGAACTGCTTTCGTTCAACCATTCGTCGGTTATATGAAAGCGGTCATTAGAGTTGCCCCGCACAAAAAGTGTTGGATGTAGTTTTGTAGTGTGTTGTTTATCTCGTAGAGCGCATCGCGGCATGTAGATCGAGAGCCCTTATACGTATTTTTTGCATGCTTACTTGAGTGTGCGCATTGTTCTATACCCCACAGGCCATATTTCATTCATAATAGTTTGGCAAATAAACACGTGCGGGTCGATCTCATACTGCTTTTGAGTTAGGCGCAATGTTTTCAGATCAGGGCATATGCATCTTCTTTGCTTGGCCCAACAGATGTTATTAAGGGTAGTGCAACGTTTCCCACTTCTTGAACCATGCTAACATTGCTAGAATAAGGAACATTACACTGTGCTGTGTATTCGACACTCAGTTGTCTCGCGACACAAACCCCCAATTCTTATATTGTGTACTCCACATGTTCAACCAGGCAGCACTTCCCATACCCTAATTTTTTTAAACATGTGCTTAAAATTGCACAACTGCCACTGAAGTAACTTTGCCACCAAATTGGTCAATCACAAAAGGTATATGTACCCTATCACAAATTTAATAACCTTGGTGGAAATGGTTGATGCTGCCCTCTGCCTTGTACGGTGCACTTCGTAGCAGAATGCACAGAGTCCAAATGTTTTCCTTGTCCACACATGCCCTGTCACAGCTGAAAGACCGTTATCAAAATGAGGAAGCCCGGGCTTGCTTGTCCAGAGAAACAAATATGAAACTGCAGCGCTCAACTCATGCATGCATGCTCAGCAACTAAGGCTGGTGATGCCGAAGACCTAATATTTATAGGTTAAAAGGAACAAAGGAGAAAAGACCACTGCGGCATATTAATGTTGTTTCAAAAGTATAACATAAATTTGTGAGAGTCAGTTGGTGTATTTAGCTATGTTGGTCACCTCCTGCACCAATTTTTAATAAGGTTCAATTGCGTTGCTACCAACCAGGACCTAAGCCTGACCTATGATCTAGCAGTAATAATAGTATCTAACTATGACCTATATGAACCTTCAACACTAGTTCGGTCTAGATTTCACATGTGGCTTCTAGTGAAATTCGATGCTGCTCTGTAGAGCTGACAGGAGACTTGCAGAGTAGATAATTTTTTATTTATATTATTCAAAGAACATGTAAAAAACAATGTGCTGTACCAACTGTATTCAAAGAAATACAAATATATTTTGTTTTAGCCATGTGCATGTTAGCAGATTACAGGTGACCGATGACACACAAAGGGCGTCAAGGGTGAGAACATAAGAATACTACCACTGCAGGCACTTTCCTGAAATTCTAAGTCAGCATTTGTCAGAAAGCAATGATCACGCACAGCCTAAGGATCATATTGAGCTCCTTCCATTATTCTCTTTATTGACCTGAAAGTGACCTTCATCGTTGAAAGATCGGTTCAACACTAAGCGAGCTGGTGATAGTGTTCATGATGGCGAGACCTGAAGAGGAGATACAAGAAGGGACATACATACACTATGTTGAGACGTTGTGTACGTCCCTTCCTATCCTTCGTCTCAGGGTTTTTCGCTATGGACCTTCATGATCTTTGCTTCCGGAAACTTTTATGTAGAATTGTGAAGGCACAGCCCGGCGCTGTTAGCAAATCACACAGTACTTTTCTTGAAACAAGAATCAATAGAAGGTACACAGTCATCTTCAGCATTGCACACATCTATGGGACATGTCAATCACTTTGGAATGTCACAGACATGTCATGGAGGCCGGCACATGATTGGTGGTGTTGAACAGACTATTTGTCATATTTTAGGTACAAAAAGTAGTTTTGCACCTGCATGTTTAGACAGATGTATCTCTTCACACTTTGCCATGACACAAATATATGAAGCAACACATGTACTCTCTACTTTATTATGGTTATTAGTCAACTGCCAAGAATGTGGGGACACAGTCTTGTACCACCTACACTCTTCAAAATGACCTTCACACACGACACATTGTAGGTCAACGAGACTCCAGAATGATGTCTTCCTCCCCATTGGCTGAAAACATTTTTCTACTACTTTGCATAAGGAGAAGTTAGTACAAGAAAAGCAACACATTATTTTTTGAGCAAATCAGTATTCAGAGCGTTACCATTCTGTGGCGGTCCTGTAGTGCATAACGTGGTACAGCACACACTGTAAAAAATTTCACCGTAGAACATGTGCCCCGTTCTGATGACAGTCTTCTCCAGTTTTTCAAACTGCCATTTCCCATAGTGCTCTATGGTATGACACAGTATTTCTAAATCTTTACTGTAGTTTACGGGTTGTAGCAGAAAAAGATGCCACTGTTTCCGACCACAGGACGCAAGCCATAAATGCTATACGGCAACAGTACATGCTGCTGTCTAGCAATTGTTCGTGTTTGGACATGGCATAGTACATGCAGGGTAAATTCCATGGTTAAAATATCCAAACGTGAACAAATATTAGATTACATGATGCAGAATGCTGTATAGTACAGTAAAACCTCCAAAGTCGGACACCTCCCTACCTCGGACAACTCCCCATGTCGGTCAAGATTTCATTGCACAGGCAGGCTCCCAATAAAACTACATGGGGACGAAATTCTTTATGTCGGACACCTCCCTATCTCGGAAGTAGGACATGATTTTCCCTGCTAAGTCGGACAAAACCCTGGCCAAATTACCTCAATATCGGCGCATCTTTGCACCAAAAAGACCCAAAATGAGCCAATGGCATTGACTTTCGCCCCTTTTTTCCTCTATGCTGGTCTCAGCATTTCGTTGCTTTAGTTTTTCGAGTCCAAAAAGAAGTGCTGTCAGTCTACATTGTAATTCTTTGTGTGAGCACTTGTCTTCGGTTTGTCTAGAACATTTGAACGCGCTCTGCACCAAAGCAATGAAAAGCGGGCTGACGCTTCAGAGACAACTCCTCGCTGCTCGAAAAGCTCCAGAGATAATGCCATTGCGAGGAATCTGAACGCAATTGAGTCTACTAAAATCAGTAATAATTATCAGTGAAGAGTGGGTAGAGGTACCACTACCACCAGGTACCACTACCAGGCACCACCACCAGGTACCACACTAAGGACCATAAATTGAAGAAGGGGGACATTTCTGGCAACACAGCTGTGATCTTTTCCATTTTTTGTTTCCCTCATATTCTCTAACTCGGACACATCTATAAGTAGGTAACGCTTCGGCTGCACCGCGGGTGTCCAACATAGGAAGGTGTCACTGTATTTATGTCCCGTGTCATGTGACCAAAAACAATATGTGCTTTTGCTCATGCTGTACAGCACAGGCGAAATGAGCTGCATGTGATGATAACAACATGAAACCCGAGGCGCGGAGGAAAAGGCATGACTTTACGATCTCTGTGTCAGTTGTTTCATGTTGTAATTACGTATATTAGCTGGCACCCACACGTCCTTTCTGTGAGAAATAAGATATGCTCACTTGCTCAGAGATATATGCGCTAAGCAGGGCACAGTCTCTATTGTCAACAAAAGTACTTACTGACATCTACTACGCGCTCGTTCGTTCACATATAAATTACGCACTAGAAGTTTACGGTTTAACTTACAACACGACCTTATAGCCGCTTTACCTTGCACAAAAAAAGGCGTTGCGTATTACCTCACGTATTCCGCCTCGGACGACAGTCTCGTATGCATTTAATTCACTCGCAATAGTGGATGTATTTTCCCTTAGGAAATATAAGATATGCCGCCTTGTACACAAACTTCTGCTACACACACTTCTGCTACACTCTTCTACTATACTTCTGCTACACTCTTACTGCTATGATTTGAGACGCGATCTTTGGACCGTGAAATTACGAAAACCACGAACAAATGATGGGAAATTTACGCTAGAGTTCTACGGTGTGAAGGCTTGGAATTCCTTGCCCGTTACCTTTAAGGAAAATTCTAATTTTAACTCTATGAGAAGTAGTCTCAGAGTATATTTGTTGCAAAACCTACCAGATACAGAACTTTTTTTTTTAAATTTTTGCTTATTGTAACCGCGCTATTGTTCTGAGCAAAGTTAGTTGGTACTATAGTATGTACGCTTCCTAATTTGGGGGTATTGTTAATTTTGGTCTTGATCTTAGTTAGCATCTAAGTTACCGATTTGTTTGACGTCAGGTCACTATACGCTTAAATATACTGCGTATTCTGACATTCAATTTATCCTACAAGGCTGTACTGTGTATTATCTCACTTTTGTGTGTTGTGTTAGATGGATTGCATTTACAGGCTTTGACCTCGCAATGCAGTTGTTACGTTGTGTATACAATGTTTATTGTGCATAAATAAAATCTGAATCTGTACGCGAAAGCGTTTGAACGGTTTAAGCTACAGTCACCGGCGGTTTAATCTGTCGGTGGTGGAACGTCGAAGTTTGTGGCTGATTTGGATGCTAGTTCGGAACCTGAAGCTTCCCGGGTTCGTTTACTGGATTTCAGCCGTTTTCGAGGTACGTAGACGATGTATCGGATATGCTTTCGTGAGTGACATGCATTCCCGTTCTTTTTGTGTGTGTGTGTGTGTGTGTGTGTGTGTGCGCGCGCGCTTTTAGCTCTGTTTGCTGGCTTGAACGCTGATATGGAGATGCTGTGCGGTGAGACTGTTACTAACCGCTCTCTGTGCAAACGGTATGTTACATATTTTGATGACTTCTTCACACTGACATGCAGTTCTAGGAATGTCTTTTGAAATGGTCTTTCTTGCAGGTTAAGTTCGTACGTAGCGGCAGGGCAATGGATAGGGTCGTTGCGAGCTGGTAATGAAACTCGTTCTCGCCGACGTTTTATCAAGAAAAGCAAACTGGACGGGAAATCACCAGTCCCCATGTCTTCAAAATGACAGAAGAACACCATCCAGTGGTTTATGCAGAATCCCAAGCATGGAGAGGTGTTGAAAAAAATGGAGGGTGGGTCATTATTATAGTTACGTCATTATAGCTTAACGTATCACTACCAATATGTGTCTAACGCTGAAATCTCAAGGGAACCCCCGGGGGGTACACAGGTGGAAAAGTTAGGGGTTTCACTGAAAATTTGGGGGGCGTTAGAGGGTGTAGGGTGGTCTGGATATATCACTGACACCATCGCCGCGGAGCTGACTAGTTGACGAAAACGTTTAGTCGTCGTTACTCCTTGGTCGGACATTGCGAATACGTGCCCCATGAATTTAAAGCTCAGCTACGCCGATTTTCGAGTGTTACAGAATGGAATGGTACTCCCACGATGTGTTCATAAGGGAGCACTGATTATGTGTGCAAAATAGTTATCCCAAACTCCTCGCAGTTTTTCGAAAACGTGAATTTTTAGTTTCACTGACATTCCGTCTTGTGTCCCGCAAACCCTGTGTCGACGACACATTCGGTCTGCCCGTGCTCCGGCTTGGCATGACTTTTGGCTTGGTTTCTTCCGCCAAGCCGGGCAGTTTCTTCTGTCGAGCCGTCTGCTGCGCAGATTCACATTGGGGAAGTGAGAAACAGTTCGCTATTAGGGAGCCAGTATATTTCTGAACTTCACTGAACCCACGAGGAACGCGAGTCTTGCTTCCTTCGACTGCAAAGCATTTGCTAGGCCAGTACAGACTTCCTGGTGTGTTTCGTGTTGTGTGCCGAGAATGCGTGAGCGTTTTGCTCCCGTCTACAAGAACACTTCAGCATGCAGTTCCAATGTTTCAAACCACAGCTTTCCAAAAGGCGAAAGAAAAAGCTGTTGACTGCAACAATCGGTTACAACTCCGACTTGGTGCCACCTTCGAAAGCAGCGATTTGATCTGTTCATTTGGCTGATACGAATGTTACGGAAGCAATGCGCAACTTGTTTCACAAGAACAAGAAGATGTCTCGTCCGGGATGCAGTGCCAACCTTATCTGCAGCAGGAGATTGCAGGGGCAGGACTAGGCATCAGATAAAGGTAAGACGCGAAGTGTTAGACAAGTCAGTCATGCGGTGCAAATGCCATCACATAGAAAAGAAAAATACGGTATCTGCCAGTTACTGCTTCATCCTTTAGAGATTGGGCCCGAGAGGGTGTATTCTCAGTAGAGATTTGGAATTCCCTTATTTGTTAAATGATTTCGAAGGCATTCTGGCACGACCGGAAAGCTTGCATTCCACGTCTCAACTATCACCGTCGGGGTTTCAAGCTGAAGGCTGTCACCAGTGCCAACAAGACGCCCCTGCAAAGTTCATCTGTTTTTGTTGACGAAACAGCGACGCCTGGTACTGAGACATCTCGTTTTCTGATGAATCAAGTGCATTGCATCACTTGTGCTCGACGTTTTGTGTTCGTATACCCTTGCTGTTGCTCGCTACCTTAGAGCAACCATGCCTGAGGTGTTTGTGTTCTTACTCCAGCGCTTTCACAGTACATTTAAGCAGTACCATCGTATCATATGCACGGCAGCACATCTTGTGTATTTTGAGTAAGGTATAAGGTATAAATTAAAATGTTGGCTCAGCTGTTGTATTTTGGTCACAAATAAGGTGTTCTTCCACAGCGCTCAAGGGCAGTTCAAGTAGTTTCATGTGTGCAACAGCACATACTTTTTTTTCAGTTTTGAGTAACGTAAATCGAAATCTTCCAGTTGATGTGTTTCGGTCATAAATTATGTTTTTCGAGACGTTTCAGGATTACATTCAAACAGCGTCATGTGTGCAACAGTACGTTCTTTTTTCTCAGGTGAAGTAAGGTAAATCTGTCCGCTGTTGTGTTCTGGCATTGCAGCAGAAGCTTGTGTTGCATTCCAGTGGTATCATGTATACAAAAACTTGTTTTATGCCTTTCTGTAGCTGCTGTACTAATATTGCGAGTACCGAGACATTTATGCAGAACTTATCGGAGCATCTTGTTTGCTATTGTTGGTATGATCTGCAGCACTATATTGATAATGTTAATTATTCAATGACTTCAGCTCATATTTACATTCTTACTTCCAGGTAAACCTGTCACGCAGATGCCCTACCCCTTGGTATGCTTAGTTCAAGATTGTACCGAAACAATCCACCTGGAGCATTATTTTTCAATTGGCAGTGGCATTACTACACTCTTCAAAAAAAAGGGTGTACTTTAACTCCTTTCCCTGCCACATATATAACACCCTTTTGGAGAGTACAATTACGCCCAAAAGGGTGTCTCCTCACTGCCTCAAGGGAGTAGCATAACACCTTCTCCCTGCCGGGTAGTAATATTACTATCCAGTAGGGAGAAAGTTGTTATGCTACTCCCTTGAGGGAGTGAGGAGACACCCTTTTGGGCGTATTTGTACTCTCCAAAAGGGTGTTATATATGTGGCAAAAAAAGGAGTTAAAGTACACCCTTTTTTTAAGAGTGTATCACATTCACAACACACCACACACTGCATGTCTAACGTGCGTGTACAATGCATCGAACCTATTCTCGGGTACAGGCGAGCTGGTACGCAATTACATCATGAAACAACTGACACAGAGATCGTAAAGTCATGCCTTTTCCTCCGCGCCTCGGGTTTCATGTTGTTATCATCACATGCAGCTCATTTCGCCTGTGCTGCGCGGCATGAGCAAAAGCACATATTGTTTTTGGTAAGAAGATCGTACTCTGGGAAGGACCTTTGCAGAGAAAAAAAAAGATTATGCAAATCTAACTGGACACGACTTGGAGCGGGGCGGAACAGAAGATAACTAGACTTAGAGGAATTTTGAATAAGTTTGTTCTCAGAGAGCCACATTACAAGTTCGCTGAGAACCTTGTTGGCTTTTACAAACAATCCATCAATAGTAAGAGCCTCTAGAAAGGTATTTATATCACCAGCACATAAAACAGTGCTCTCCGACAAGTACCCGGGAAGGTTATTTATGTAGGCTAAGAAAAGAAAGGGCCCAATAATAGAACCATGTGGAGCGCCGACTGAACAAGGACTACGGTGTAATTTGGTACCACCAACATCTATAAACTGCTCCCTGTCACTTAGGTAGCTTGCAAGCAGTCGTAGTGCCACACTACGTACACCATAACTTTCAAGTTTAAGCCGTAACCAATTGTGGTCAATAAGGTCGAACGTCTCCGTTTCGTTTCCATCAAGAGATGGCGGTGGTCCCAGACAAAAAGCTGCCATGATGGAGCTCGAAAACGCCTGGGGACCGCGACGTCAATAGCAGTAATGACACATACCCAACAAAGGAAAAGAACTGGCATTCACATACGCGACACTTCAGCAACAACGAAATAAGCACATCTGGCATGATAACGAGCATCAATAAATTGAAAGATAAACAATCTTGCAGAAAGCACCACAATAACAGAGACAGTAACACCTTTGCCACATACCAAACAAAGGAAAAGAACTGGCATTCACATACGCGACACTTGAGCAACAACGAAATAAGCACATCTGGCATGATTACGAGCATCAATAAATTCAAGAATAAACAATCTTAATAATCTTATAACAATCTTATAATTTAGAACCCAGATTCCGTTTAATTTTTTTCAGTGATGTTACTCAGCGCCAATACTGTTGACTTCTCCTTTCTAAAACCAAATTGGTGTGGGCTTAGGATATTACAGCTGCTGAAGAATCCCTCAAGTCTTTTCAGGATCACTTTCTCAAAAATTTTACTTAAAGACGACAGTACAGCTAGTGGTCGATAATTCGAAACGTCTAGTTTGCTACATTTCTTGTAAATTGGAACCACCTTAGCGATTTTCAGATCTTTAACAAACACGCCTTCTGTAGGCATGCAGTTCACAAGTACACAGATAACATTTGACAACTGATAACGGAACTTCTTAAAAAATGACATCGGTATATTATCGTAACCAGTGGCCTTTTTTGCGTGTAACGTGTTTATGAGGGATACAATTCCCTCTGGCGTTTTCTCGATGCGGAGTTGTGCTAAACTACGACAATGTTAAACTACGACATGGACCCCTGACCCCTGCCCCTGAGCCCTGCGCGTATTTTTCCCCGCGCGGCGCGTGTGCGGAGGGTTGTCAGCGCGCTTATCGGCGGGGGGAGGGCTGCGTGCGCGCTTACCCTCTCACATTTTTCAGGCTGGGCCGACGTCTGTCAACTGTCGAATTCAATCGCAATTTTTTTCCATCTACAACAGGTGTGCAGTAGACTGTTTACATGCAAGGGATAGCCATACACAAGCCAATAGTGCTGGGAATTGTAATGCAAATTGTGATGCCAATCAGGTGAAGGAGAAAAACCGAGCTGAAAACCTTCACGACCTGAAACAGAAGAAACAAAATGCAAGACAGTACATATAAAGAATATACATAGTTTATTCACTATACCTAGCCATCTGAAAGAAATGAATCAACATTCATCACATTGATTACTAGTTTAATATTCTAACATGACACAAATTTAATTAATCAGTTTCTTATGAAGTGAATAGCACAGACATTAAGTGAACAGCATAGACGTAAGGAAATAACGAGAAACAACACAATCAACAGCTACAATTAATAGAGAGCCAAACCTGCGCACCATCCAACACATAGATAAATAATAGCTAATCAATCTATCAAAAGGACAAATATTACAAATTTAACACTATAGCACAGACTTAACGCTGAAGAACAGAGGAACACTCTAAGCGGCGACACGAAAACAACAAGAGAGGAAAATAATCTATCATTGAACCATCATAAAATCGACCAACATACAATTTTCATTCTAACAAACACTACGAACTTTGATGGAGGTATCCAAGACATAGAAAATATGCACTGTTTTCATCTCGGTTTTCACTCTTTTCCTCACAGCCGGGAGGCTGTATGCTTTATCCAATGCATTATCACTCAAAGGGTTGGGGGCTATATTCCTTCGTCCAGCAAACAGAACGATCTAGAGGTCAGATAAGATAGTTCAAAGGCGATATATTTTATTGTGCACAGCAAATAGATGCCGATATTACTCGTTGGGATCGCTATCTTTTCGCATCATTTCCTTGAAACGGAAATCTTTCGTCAAAGTGGTTGACAAGTCGACTAAGTTTGTAAAGATGCGATATTCTTATTGAACATGTAGAGAAAGTCCAAATTATTAAATGGTACCAACAATACTCAATCAAAAACGAGAAACAAATTTAATTACATCAATTTTTCTAATATCTTGCAAGAGAAACTTCTGATGAACCACACAGAAATATCAAATGTGAAATGCAACTCAGAGGTATGAGGCATTCTCATCTTACAGATTATTTTTACTTATATCAATCGAGTGAACAATTGAAACAAATGCAAGACAATAATTATTTCAGGTAGTAACTTCACAACTCATAGAATATCAGTCGAGTGAATACTTGAAACAGAGTTAAAACAATAATTCTGACGACAGGTGGCTATTATAGCATTCTAAACCAGATAATAAAATTTTAATCAATAAAATGAGCATAGATATGCTTTTAATTAAGTGTAGAAGAGCACTTGAAAACAGAAGAGACAATTTCTCTACATTGAAAAGAAGGACAGATTTTGTACTCGCTACCATAAGTCATGGGAAGATGTGATAAAAATTGCTTCGAGCACTGAATACGTCCTAGACATGGTCGTATTCGGAGAAATTGTACAAACTACAGAACTGATGGTGCAAGAACTTATATGCCGAATCTACAATACTTATAAAAATATCTGCACATCAACGTCGGAAGGGCCACTGGGATTGATGGCGGAGTTTTTGAGATTTGCTAACGAAGAATTGAAATACACTAGATCAGATGTAATTGTAATCATTGCAATGGGCATTGCATTCATCAAGAAAGCAGTCGGATCAAATTATCATATACAAGCGGTCTATATCGCACGATTCATTACGGATTTGTTGAAATTACACATATCTGAGATGGAAAGTACATAAAAAAATCTTATCACGTGATATATTCCACCCTAGAGCCTCTACACATTTATTTTATTCTACCAGTCAATGATGTCGAATTAACAGAAGTTCAATATTGTTGTGCAAGGTCTGATGTATCATGACTTATTGAAACTCAACAAACAAGAAGGGGGTCGAAGAAAGGGTCACCCGCGTCGACGAACCCGTTTCCGGAAAAAGCACCACGCTCGCGTACGGTACCGCGTTAACGCGTGGGGCGCAGAATCGCGTTCGGTTTCGGGTAGGACAATGGGGAAACGCGGCCCGGCGTGTTGCCAAAACGTCTTCGAGGACGCGGGTGACCCTTTCTTCGAGTTTTAAGTATACCAACCCTTGCACAATGTGGACTTGTGGTCCATAGGCAACGGACACAGGCTAGATGCCGCCCTAGTTGCTTAGGCGCCAGCGCCAGCCAGCGGGCGCGCATGCAGTTTTTGCAGGAGACAAGCAGACGACGTAGGCCACACTTTGTATTGTGTCAAAGTGAAAGTAGTTTCGTGCAGCGTTCTCGACGTTTAAATCTGCCCGTACAAGACAACACAGAATGTGCCGATTATTATTTCCACTGGGTTTGTCGAACTTGAAGATCTTGGTAGCTGCGTTATACTGCATCCCACTAAAAGCGCTAAAATGACGGCAAGACGAAGAAAACACACAGATAGCGCTATCTGTGTGCAACAACAACTTTATCGCGCGATGATACAACAGCAAGAGCGGCAACGTCGTATAGCGTAGCGCCGTCGTATACTCGTTAAGTGGCAACGTCACATACCTTGCATAGCAGTCATCATAGAGAGAGGTCCAGTTGCAGCTTTATACACCCTTGGGAATGTCGAGGGGCAATAAGCTGGGTGACCCTATTCGTTCGACCTTGAGTTGCCCACAAAGCGCTTGCTGCATACTCTTGAGTGAGGTGCAGGCTGCCACTGTGTGCCACCTTCTCAGTGTTTGAAATTTATTTAATTAATTAGGGCGTAAACAATTGCAAGAACGCCCGCCTTGCAGATCACAACTCAATTCTGACGTCCGACGAGCGTGATCCACCGTTCACGTCGCTGTGCTTCGTACGGAATGCTTGGGATATTGTATCGAAACTCACCAGGGATGAAATTTTACGTACTGTTGCACCCAACGACACAAAAAGTTGTGTGTGACTTTGACATACTTGTGTTTCGGCGCAGGAAATCACTACTTACGTGCCTCCAGCCTTCCGACAGCCGGCATGTATCCTGTGAGAAATGCACAACCCGCCACAAGAGGCGCCATGGTCGGGGCGCGAGTTACGTTCGCCCAGTGCCTATATACAGCAGCATACTAAACAAAATACAGCTACATACAATACAATCTGTAGATGTCAGACATAATCTGTAGATCTGTAGATGTTGCCGAAAATATGTAGATCTCCATACAAATCTGTAGATGTGGCAACACTTTTTTAGCCGCAGATTCAATACGAGAGTTTCGGATCAGTGTGCGTTACGTTATTGTGGCTCCGTTTCTGTACGAATTGCGGATCGTTTTCAGAATTATGAAGAAAGAACGAGATTGAAGTAACGGAACCTTATGGTATTTGTACCGTATGTTCACTACAAGGTGTTCATAGTTAGGGTTTTACTGGACAGTCTAGCAACACCTATGGCGGCGGCTGTCTTTCAGTTCAACCATAGCCTCCTATATACCGATCATGCCTGCATGCTGAGCGCGAAACGGCTGTTCACCGCACTACGTGGGGCGCCAGTTTCTCAGGATACACGGGCTCCATCATAAAGCAGAGTTGCGACAACCTCGTCAGTAACTCAGACGTGACACGTTGCTGTTGATCGCACTCTCCCAGTTCCCTCCCTCGCCAACCCCGTCAATTTTACGCATTGCGCATCGCTTCTACCGCGGAAGGGCAGCCGCGCTAGGTGGTGAAAGAATCGCCCAGGATCTCCGTTACAATTCATGGACCACCTTTAAAGAAGCTCAGCATGCTATTTCTCAAAATAGCCACTTCAATCCGTATCCAATTCAGCGTGAGTTATGGCTGCCGTCGCTCCTCAATGGGTGTGTGGATGCGTTCACGGTATTTCCAATCACTGCGGACGTGCGATCCTGTGCGTTCTGTCCGGTTGTGTCTGTGGACTCTGATGTTCGTTAAATATTGTGATGCTCGCCAACCATCTGAGGCTGCTTTGGATGATGTAGAAGAAGGTGCCCAGCGTAATTCTACGGCGACATCGTGCGAAGAAGTGACTACATTCGCACATTTATACCCGACGTTTTGCGCATGTTGGCTAAAACACTTCTTCGTTAGTGCGCACATTATGTTTTGTGATTGCCAATGAACAACAGGGCTTGAAGTTGCAAGCTTCATTTTCGCTTTCGCAAGTGAAGAATGTTTTCTATCACAAGTGCTTCATGAAACAATTTTCTGCTGCAACGACCCTGAAAACGATGTTGCGAAGGTTTGCCAGTGGAAATTGTTTCAAACGCTATTCATAACTGCAAATATTTTTGGGTATGAGTTGTGGAATAATAACACACACTGTATGATAGTGGTAGACTGAACGCTATGTGTTCAGCTCTATCATAAAATACCTTTTTCACCGCCCAGTCTGCTGACATTCAAATTCACACGTAGCATATACCTTTCAGTTATCCACATATGCAAGCATATTGACGTAACGTGAAAAAGGATTGGTTGGTGATTCATATGAATTAACAGAAAGCCTGATTCACTAGATATAACATGAAAAACGGTTAAAACTTCTTGGTGACGACGGGAAGAAATTTGCAGAATGCCATATTCGTATACTATACGCTATACCATTAAAGTGTGATTAGGTATATATCAGGCAATCATCAAGGTGCATAAATACTCGTTTAAAAGAACATTCAACTAATACCTCTAATAGAGATAGTTGGGGGACCACTTAATAACATGTGTTGGATGTCAGGCAGAATTCCAAAAAACAAAAATTTTGTTAAGGTGTAAAAAACAAGGTAGCCTTCTCTTTCTTGAGGCGCATGAGATAAAAAAAAAACAGGTTGTAACTGCGTCAGTAACCCCCATATTTATCTTTCGCCAAACATATCAGTTATAGTTAATATACAGTTATTAAAAGGAAAGGTCTGCCAGCCTCCACTGAGGGTTTTATCGTTTTTAACTATATTAGACGTAAGATGAGAAACAGTGTTTACGTTCACAAAGCATATGCACAAATGAAGTTTACTTTGCTGTAGAACACTGAGGAGGCGATATCCTACCCCATTGCTGGTGGGGATGTGGGGAATAAAATAATGAGCTCCTTCACAATAGCGATCGAAGTGCGATGGTGTCCAGAAATGTCAAAAGAGCTTTGAGCGCTGATCGTTGCTGGGCTGGATTGGGCCAGGGACCAAGCAATTTCGATAGGGAGAAAGGGGCGAGAGTCCAGCCGACTAAGAGACTCAGAGAGTGCGGTTCGGGAAGGTTGGTAGTGGGGGCAATGAAGAAGAATGTGCTCCAGATCCTCAAGAGCACCACAGTGGCAGCAGGTGGGAGAGTCACCTTGTCTCAAGCGGCAACGCCATTGAGCTGTACAGGCCACATCGAGGCGCATTCGGTGGATTAATGCAGCATCTTGACGAGAGGTGTTTCGTGGCAAGCGGAAAGCGAGCGTTGGATCAACTCTGCTCAACATAGATGAGGGGAGAACGTCGGTTGTCCATTGGCGGGAAGCCAGGGGTGTCACGAGGCGTCGCAGAATGGAACGGCGGTCTCCTCCCGGCAGAACAATACTGGTCCGTTGCCGATACGGGAGTGCGGCTTCTGCGGCGCTGTCGGCCTGCTCCTTCCCCACGACACCACAATGGGCTGGAATCCAATGGAGAACTAAGCTGTGGCCTGCTGCGTACATAGTGTGGTAAGTCATTAACACATCTGTGACTAGGGGTGCGGATGGGCCTCGTATGCAGGAACTTGCAATAGCTTGAAGTGCAGATTTGGAGTCTGTGAAGACTGCCCATTCCCGCGGGGTAAAATCAGCGATGTGTTGTAGAAAGAAAAGGATGGCATAGAGTTCCGCAGCTGTGGAGGAGGTTGTATGTGAAAGGCGTCGTCCTTGCACTACGCCTTCGGACGGTAGGACGAATGCAGAGGCGGACTTGTTGTTTCGGGATGCGCCATCTGTATATGCTGCCGTAAACGTAGAAAACTTCTCGTCCACCAGAGCATGAAAATGGGCTCGGAGGACTTGAGCGGGGACCTGATCTCTTCTTTCCAGAAGACAAATCATCTGGAAAGAAGAGATCAGGTCCCCCCTTACGAAAGTCGCCGGTACCAGCAGAGACCAGGGGGGTTCCGGCGGTATAATGTCCTTAGCTATGAAGCCAGTGAGACCGTGTCCTCTGCGCTACTCGATAGATGTCGCTTTCAGGGCGGTATCGAATTTTCTTGAGGAGCGGGTGACGGGGAATGTGAGCACGCAAACGTAGGAAGTGCCGAGCCGTTTCACGTTCACGTAGAACCTCAACCGGGAGTTCACCAGCTTCAGCCAGTACTTGCCGTGTTTCAGCCATTCTTGGAACTCCGAGGCAGCGACGAAGGTTTCGAGCAAACAGGGACCGAAGGGTACTTAATGATGTTGTTGATATCCTGTGCAGAATAGGAAGGCTGTAAAGCACAGTCGCCCTCACCAACGCAGCGTGAACTTCGAGCAGGGAACGCTTATCACAGCCCCATCCTGAGCAAGAAAGATGTTGAATTGCGGGGAGCCATCGCTGCACTTTAGTTTCAAGGTGTTTAATGTGGCGAGCCCAGCGCAAGTCCAAGTCGATTACCACGCCAAGGCAGCGGTGGAAACGTACCGGCTGAAGCTTCTTGGCACCAACCCAAAAGGGAAATTGGTCATAGCTTTGCGCGTGAAAGGGAGCTCGACGCACTTTTCGGGTGAAAGGTCCATCCCAAGGTGCGTGAGGTACGTATGTACATTATTTAAAGCGAGCTGCAGGCGGCGCTGTATGGCTGGGCGTGATTTTCCTGCTGTCCAAAGGGCGACGTCATCTGCATACACGGAAAACGACACTTTGCGAGGAGCTACTGATTGTAGGCCGGCCATCACCACATTAAAGAGTGTCGGAGTAAGAATACTTCCTTGGGGGGCTCCTTGAGGAACAGAATGCTGAGGGCTTTGACCTTGGGACGTATGGACAGCGACAGTTCGGTCCGTAAGGAAGTCTTGGAGCCAGATGAAGAGCCGACCGGATACCCTAAACGAGCGCAAGGCGTGGAGCACACAAATGTGCGAGACGGTATCATATGCGCGCTTGATATTGAGGAAAACCGATAGGACGTTCCGCCGATGGGCACGAGCATGTTGGACTGTAGAGGCTAGGTCGAGAACTGGATCCATGGAGCTTCGGTGGCGACGAAATCCAGTCATTTCGTGAGGGAGCGCACGTTGTTTTTCGAGCCACCAGTTGAGGCAATGCAAAACCATTCTCTCCATCAGTTTTCCCATACAGCTTATCAGGCTCACAGGGCGAAAGGAGGATAGGGCATTTGAGGGCTTGCCTGGTTACAAGATGGGAACAACCAATGCCTCCTTCCAGGTAGGTGGCAAAGATCCTTGTTGCCAAGACGTATTATACACATGAAGGAGAGCATGGAGTGACCGCCCTTCACGGTTTCGCAATGCGGCATAGGTGATTTTATCGGGTCCCGGGGACGAGCCGGCGTTCACAAGCTTCAACGCTACCTTTAGCTCGATTAGTGCGAAGTCGCGATCCATAATTTCCGGTGGACGGGGCCAGTCTTGGTGAAGTTCAGCCGTCAAACTGTGGAGAAAACTGCGGTGTAGCGGTGTCGTCGAGGCAGCCGCCGGTGTCGTTAGTACCACACAGAAGTCCGTCGCTAGCGTGTTTTCGTCTACACCCTTAACAATAGCCAAGGCCGCGAGAGGATTCTTTTGAGGGGGCGCCTCCTTCAGAGATCGAATTGTCCGCCAGATCTTCGTGGCCGGGTCAAACGGTGAAAGATGGTGACAATTAACTGACGACAACGCTTCCAGTCCTCGTTCTTAAGTTCTCGTGTTACTTTAGCTTTGATCCGGCGGTATTCCACAATGTCCGTAAGCTGCACTGTCCGACGAGCCGTTCTTTCTGCTCGGCGACGTAATGCCCAAAAGTGGTTAATTGCTTAATTGCATGCAATTAAGAAATGTGTGCAGTGGTAAGGGATATGTAAATGGTTTGTATTATACGTTACTAATATCAGCAAAACGCATATTCATCCACCCATATGCTTGTTGCTTTTTCCACAGAAACCCTTCCTTCTTGATAGAAGTGAAATGTGGAGCCCGGTCATTGCGTACGAAAAATGTGTGCACACGTAGTGCCATTACTTTGCTGGACGTAACTACTTACTGCTTTGAAGTAAAATTTATTTATATATGGACGTGTACAACATACCTTGCATGAGCTCTGTCATGTACCATGATCGTTACCTGTGTCTGAATGGCACGTCGCTCCGAGGAACTTTGAAATCATGCACTGCAGTCACTCACTTGTGCACTTCCAAAGCGTTGTCTCTATGCGAAGATCTAAAATGCACAGGTGACAAGTGGTTGCAATGCAACATATGCGCTTTACCTGTACGTATGCTCATCACAGTGAAGAAGCTTTTCAACAGTAAGGAGGGATAAGCTATATAGAGACTGCGTTCCATAAGCAGGAGTATGCTGTTCCCACTGTGGTCAACCATCATACCAATATACGTTTTGGTGCAGGAAAGGGCAGGCTACTCACCAGTGTGCTGTGAGAGTTCGTCACTGCTGTGCCTTAGAAATTAGCTACTTGAGTAATCATGATAGAGGAAAAGAGGAAGCATCAAGTCATTGATATGTAACATTGTGGTAGACGTCTTCTGTTTTTCTTTTTTTTTTTGCAGTGTCTTCCCCTCTGGTCCATGGAAGCTTTGCATCACGATTGTGCCATCGAGGTGTGGTCCACATTTCGTGGTCTTTGGACGTCTGCATTTATCAATTAAGTTTTACCCTTAGCAGTATTGTAATGCGGAGTGTTTAACGTTCCATCCTCCCCCTCCTTTGCAAATATATCAAGAACATATCAGGAAGATTTTCATTCAACCTCTAGTTCCAGATGTGCGTGCATATGATAGATATGTTTCACGACAAAACTCGCAATCAGGATACCGAAACTGTCATTCTAGCTTGTGCGTTCGTTACAACAATCGCTAAGAACGTCAAAGACAACAATTATTACTAATATTTACCCGTTTACTGCATCATTTTTCAATAAATTCGTTTGTTTAAGCAATTATGACAAAAAGACAACAGCGGCGTTTTATGCCGCAGCGCCGTAACGGGAGAACTTCGGGTTTCCGGGTCTTGCAACTGCGTTCCACAAGATCGCAGCCTCCGCTGTTTGACGCTGATTTAACAGCAGCAACCCACCTATGAGAAACTGGCGCCACCAAAGTGAACGACCCCACCGCGTGTGTTTCGCGCTCAGTGGGCAGGCACGATCAGTATATAAGAGGCTATGGTTCAACGCGGTTCAACACAGATGGAGTACGTGTGTGTGTTAGGTCCCGTCTTTGCTGAATTCAGTGTTATCCTTGTGTTTTACCTCTTCATGTGTCTCTGATTTACCATCGTCGCTTCGCTGACGTGTCATTCCCAGATATCCGAAAGGATAGTAACGTTTTCGGCGTACTGAGAGGGAGTTGCACCAACGTGAGGACTGTAAAGGGCACACCTCATCATTGAAATTGAATGTCGCTCACTACACCTGAAGTGTTCGTACCGTGACGTTCTAGTGCTCCTGCCTCTGCTGTAGTGCGATGTTTGCCAAAAATAAGTACTTTCCAGTTGCTATTATCTCTTTCTTCAAATTGTTGTGCTTGTGAATCTGTGCAAGTAGTGGTCAGTAGCTTTTCGCCACTGGATGCCTCTAGGTGAATTATGTATGCTATAGCTAGAGGCTGCAAAACACAATTTGCGTTCTGAACTGAGATCTTATTTTCAGCATCGTTTGTTACGTAGCGTCTATGAAGAGGCATGCGCCTTAGAGGCAGCCATGCCTGGCCAAACAAACTTTTACGTCTGTTTAGCGACAAGGAGAGAGTAAGCTCTATTTACGGGTGATCTGTGTAACGTTAGAGGGTATAGAGGGTATTGCGAATAGGTTACACGGTAACTTCTGAAATAGAGGGTAAAACTTTTGTTGTAAAACTAAATTGTTACTAGGCAGTACTAGACTTCGAGTTTATCACTGAGTCGTTAGAAAGAAGTCTCACTTTCTCAATACGTGTGACTGATTTAAGCAAATTAAACGACGTAACCTAGGAGCATTGCTTCCTTTCTTAAATGTTTTGTTTCTTCAATTGATTTCATTTCGTTTTGTATTCCACTGGAATGTTTTCTGAATGAATTATCACGCCAATGATTGATGCGTCTATCCTACACGCATACGAGTCTCGTACCTTTGAGAGGGGGAGACATAGCAAAGTGGCCCTCAAGCAAGCGGAACGCTCTTTGGAGTCAATAATGCGTTGCTCTGCGCCGCGCAGAGACAGAATATTGCCTGCCCTTGTTGAGTACATCGATCACACACTAAGTGGTAGTGTCCGCTCCTTGTGAGGAAGTGTTCGTCCAACGTGCAGGGAAGTACTGTGCTTCTGACTGCAAATAAAAACAACTAGACATCGCTTATACTATCTGTGTTTATATCTTAATGGGAGCGATATGAACAATGTTTTTGAGTTTTGAATAAGGACCAGCAGCCGTAGTTTTGACGGATATTTTTTTCTTTATTGCACGCAAATGTGTCCTTCTCTTGACTGACAAGCAATTGTGTGGTAGAAGCTGCTTCTTCGCTACTTTTATCATGTGTACCAGAAGGAAGGAGAGAAAAATACTAAAACAAGATTCTCCTAATGGGAGATTAAGGTTTGGTTGTAGTGCCGTTAATTGCCCGGCTGAGCTGGAGCTTCGTATGATGACGTAACCGTCCCCAAAATTGTGCCTTCTGCACTAAGGCGACCCCCTTCTTCTCCCGATGGCGTGTTCTGCAACGCCTAAAATGAGCTTCTACGGAAGAACGAGTGCAGGAGACCCGCAGAGCGCGTGCTAGGCCTCTGTGGAGCTCACCTTTAAAAAATCAACCACTCGGGAAAAAAGAGCGTGTCGAAGAACGTGGCAGCGTCGTCACGTAACGTGGTCCCTGGCACGTGCCGGCACAGCTCATGCAGGTACAAGCGGCGCGTGAGTTGAGAAGAATGAAACAAAGAAAAAGGTGCAGGGGTACTCTTCCACATCACGCGGGGATCGAGTCGGCCGTCCGCGGCTAAAGCAGTGCGTACTCCGACTTATTTTTGGAAATTTGATTGCGCTGCGATAAAACCCCGTAGAGAGAAAATATTTTGGCATGGTGACTTCTGATGGACAGCTTGATAGATGAGGCATGGTTTCGAGGCATGTTGAACATCACCACATTGCTCCTTTAAGGGGATAGTTTGCTGCCTTTGCGCCAACATCATTCACATTTAATTCATCCTTCACAAAAAACAAAAAAAAAAACGTTTCATTTCCACGGCAGTGCATTCCGTAGTTTGCCATTTTCCTGCTGGGATTGATGGCAGCTCTAGTAGTAAAACTTAAATAATTAAATAAATTAAATAAATTATAGAAATGCAAACGGTTCGTCACACGAGCTGAAGAGGAGGTTCTCGTGCTTGCTCATCACCGTCCGTCTGTCCAGTTCCGCTGCCGTCTCGCACGACAGAACAGACGTTGCTTTGGAAATATGTTGATTTCGAGACGACGAGTTCGCGGCAGAGTACTTTTGAGTCTAATGCTCCTAACAGACATATCAAATTCAATTGCGCAACAGAACGAACTTTCCCCTAGATGATAATTTTCTGTGAGTCCCGCCCTGCAGTGCGGAGGATTGTTTTGGTTGCGTCTAGCGTTTGAGCAATAGTTCTACGAAAAAGACAAGAAAAGCCGTTACTGTCCCTGCGATCCACAAGGCGAAGGTCATGACGTGGTCGTGTAGCACCAGTGACCTTCCAGGAAGGTCCCCTTTCGGTAGCTTGTTGATATTTTGGAGTCGGTACCTGTTCAATAGCGCTTGACGATTCCTGAGAGGCAGGCCAAATTCAAAAAAACGCAGAAGGCTGCAAGAAAGAAGACATTTCGTAAATCGGGGTAGCACTAATTACGAGATAAGATCACTTATTCGCAGCGTTGTACGCAATGCCGTTACTTGTAACGGCCTCGTTGTTTCGTTGTCTTTTCCAGTAGCGGAGTGACGTGATCGCGGTACATTGTTAAGTTCGTAAAGAAACGAGTGAGATTTTCTACCGTTACCGATACCGACACTTTCGCAGCTGATCTCAGCAACAATTCGAGTTTTTTTTTTAACTATAATTCGTCAACCATATTTCTTCTTTCCACCGTTTAAACAACGCGCCACGCATCACGGCCGGACCAAAACAATTGCATCGGATAAATTCCGGCCTTCGTTCTACAGGGAAGCTGTACCTGCTGCCACTCCCATGTGGTCACTACTTTTCGGCGGAATTGGAAGCGACGCAGCAGCTCTTCGGCGAGATGGGAAAGCCTGGCGTTGACCTCTATAACAATAGAACCGCGGGGTCAGTAGACTTAGGGGAAGATACGGAGTCCGTCAATGACACATGTTGCAGTACGGCGCAAACGAGAAGAAGTAAGGCTGTTCCAGATATTCCGTGACCTGCGGAATGTAACAATGGGGGTAGTAATGTAAGAATGGAGGTTCTACTCCCATTGTTACATTCCGCAGGTCACGGAATATCCGGAATATGTTTACCAGAGTTGCGGAATTAAAATTCCCGAATTGCAATGATTCCGGAGTGATGCCCTGTTTTTAGCGCACGGGAACGGAATGGGAATGGAGTTAATTCATCAGCTGTTGGGAATGGAATTTGAATGGAATTAGACCTGTTTAGGGTCAGAATGGAATGGCCAGCAAATGGTGTTAAATTGCTGGCCTCCAGCAGGCTGGATTTCGAGCTGAGGCCACTCAAAGTAAGTGTCTTGCAACCATTTAACCGAAGGTCGTCTATAGTTTCGGATGACAACGCAAGAAAAAAGTCCGCACTTCGGACGCTGTACGTGCACGCAATCTTGTCGCGGCGCTGGTTCTTGTTTTAAGATGTTAATGTTGGAAACAGAGGAACATAAAATTCATCAACATAAAGCAGTATACGATTTTTTGTACGTTGGCTGTTGATGGGATATCTAGTATCCCGTTATATGTTTCTTTCTTCTTGTTTTTTTGCACTGATCAGTGCACCAGTTAATAACTTATAGTGCATCACGTTAGCCCCGGAGTGGGAATGAGAATGTCCTTTTCTTGGGTGGAATGAGAATCAGCCTCGCGTCTTCATTCCGAGGAATTAAAAGGAATGGAATTTCGACTTGGGACGACTCCTCGGAATGGAATAGGAATTGAATGGGTAGACCCCTTCCGCAACACTGATCCGTACTGCTTCTCGTTTGCGCCGTACTACAACACCTGGTTCTGGTCCCTGCAATGGCAAACGCTGCCAAATTAACCGCGCCTATGATACCGTCTCACACATCTGTGTCCTCCACCGGTTGCGGTCTTTTGGAGTATCTGGTCGACTTTTCAGCTGGCCTCACGATTTCCTTACGGACCGAACTGTCGTTGTCCGCACATCCCACGGCCAAAGCCCCAAGTACTCGTTCATCAAGGCGTACCCCAAGGAAGCATTCTCAGTCCTCCACTTTTTAATGTGGTCATGGAGGGACTAAAATCGATAGTTCAACGCAAGGTCGCATTCTCCGTATATGCCGATGACGTTGCCCTTTGGACAGTAAGCAAGTCACGACCAGCAATTCAGCGCAGTTTACAACAAGCTTTAAACAACGTTCATCTCTACCTTACGCGACTTGGAATGGACTTTTCGCCCGAAAAGTGCGTCGAGCTCTCTTTCACCCACAAGGCTATGAGTAATTTCCCTTTTTGGGTTGGCGCACGGAAGCTCTAGCCTGTGCGTTCCCATCGCTTCCTTGGTGTGGTCCTAGACTCCCACATGCGCTGGGCTCGCCACATTAAGCACCTTGAAACCAAAGTGCAGCGATGGCTTCCTGCCATTCAACATCTGTCTGGCTTCGGCTGGGGCTGTGATCAGCGCTCCCTCTTAGCCGTTCACGCGGCTTTGGTGAGGGCGACTGTGCTTTACACCCTTCCAGTCTTGCATAGGGTTTCTACAACTTCGTTAAATACCCTTCGGTCCCTGTTCGCCCGAAGCCTTCGTCTCTGCCTTGGCGTTCCAAGAATGGCTGAAACCCGCCAAGTCCTAGTTAAAGATGGAGAACTCCCGGTGGAGGTCCTCCGTGAGCGGGAAACGGCTCGACACTTCCTACGTTTCCCTGCGAACGTTCCCCGTCACCCACTCCCCAGGAAAATTCGCTACCGTCCTGGAAGTGATTTCCATCGCGTGGCGCAGAGGACACGCCACGCTCTCACCGGCTTCACACCTAGGATTGTCACACTGCCGACCGCCCCCTGGTCTCTGCCTGTGCCACCCACCTTCGCACGTCTTCCTGACCTCCAGGTTCGTAGAGCTCAGGTTCCCCCTCAAGTCCTTCGCGCCCATTTTTATGTTCTCGTCGACGCGAAGTTTTCCGCCTCTACCGCCGCTTACACCGATGGCGCATCTCGAAATGGCAAGTCCGCGTCAGCATTTGTCGTCTCCGACGAATGCGTAGTTCAAGGACATCGCCTTTGGCATTGTACATCATCCACAGCTGCGGAGCTATACGCCATACTTTTCTTTTTGCAGCACATCGTTCCATTCCGCCCCCCGGAATGGGTTGGTCTCTACTGACTCAACATCTGAGCTGCAAGCAATTGAAAATTCTGCCATCCCAGGCTCCTCCGGCCCCGTTGGTTATGGATGTGTTAACCGCTTACAAACTTGTCTACGTAACGGGACACAGGCTCGCTCTCCAATGGGTGCCCACCCATTGCGGTGTCGAAGACAATGAACTCGCGGACAACGCCGCCGAAGCCGCTCTCTCGTCTCGGACACGGACGCGTATTGCACTGCTGAAAAGCGATCGACGGTCCATACTTCGCAGCCTTGTGACTCCTCTGGCTACCCGCCAACGGTCCGCCGACATACTACCCCCGCCATGCTGAGTAGAGTTGACCCAGCGCTCGCTTTCCGCATGCCAGCACATATGTCTCGTCAAGACGCCGCATTAGTTCATCGAATGCGCCTCGACGTGGCCTTCACTGCACAGTGGCACTACCGCTTGAGACAAGTTAACTCTCCCCACTGCAGTCACTGTGGTGCTGTCGAAGATCTCGAGCACATTCTTCTCCATTGCCCACACTACCACCCTTCCCGTTCTGTACTCTCCGGCTCCCTCAACGAGCTAGACTTCCGTCCCCCCTCCCTCACAAAATTGCTTGGCCCCTGGCAGCATCCAGCTCACCAACGCTCTGTCCTCAAGACTCTCTTCGTCTTTTTGGACGCCACAGTACTTCGGTCCTCGTTGTAATGGGACCCATTCCTTCATTCCCTGCTTTACCTCCAGCAATGAGGTAGAGTATCGCCCCTGGCGATGAAACTCCCCACCCATTATCCTGAAATAAAATTGTTGTTGTAGCTAAAGTTGTTAAAGTTGTTGCTGACAAATTTGTAATATATGTCCACCTACACCTCGGTCTCCAGTACCACAAATGACTACACCTTTCAAATTAAACAATCATTGCGCTGTAACCCCTTTAACATTTGTTATTTATTAACGTGTACGAAATGCAATGTTCAGTACATTGGTGAAACCTCCAACACCATGCGCGATAGATTTTACGGCCATAAATTCGACATTGTCAATAATCGCCCTACCCCCTTTGCGATACATTTTAATCTTCCCGGGCACGACATGGATACACACCTGTCTATCGCAATTCTGGAATCTGGCTACATCACCGATTGCAAACGCAAAAATCGCGAGTCCTTTCTCATCTTCTCATCGTCAAGTTTTCTTCTTTAGAACCACGGGGACTAAACGTCCATGGCGGTCCTCTGCAGTTGTTCAACCTATCATCTATCTAAGGTACTTCATTATTTGCCTTCCATTCTTGGCATTCTTAGCTCCATTTTGTCTTTAGCCCATAATGTCACTCGGGTCTTCCCACGCAGTTAAAAAAAGCTGTGTGTTCCAAGTCCGTGACTAGACACGCATCTCCAATTCTCCGAATGCCTCATTTACCCGTACAGTTTCTCTTTCCGGATTCCTATGGGACAGTTGCCCACGTGATGCATTGTATTCCTGCCTGGTTGTTCTGTTGACTTGGTTCTGAAAACCTGTTTTATTGTATCTGTTTCTTTGGTTATATATACTTGTGTCGGCGTTAGTTGTGTAACCTGAAGAAGTGCAGCCGCTTGCACGAAAGTTCTTCTTCAAATAAATTAACCTCAGCTGCTCCTACCTGTTTTCATGTTACATGTGTGATTCCATCATCATTAGCTCATTGAAAGTGTTATTATTTCTACATTCTACACGCGGAACGAAGACTCGAGGCAGTGGATAAGGAGGTGCGCGGCACTTCCGTTAGTTCCCCTCCAGTTAGTCTACGACGTCTTCCTCTGGGTGCAGCAACATGCCACGGCGTTGCCGTAGGTGATGATTACATGGCCGACACGTGGGTAGATTAAGCCGCAATGTTTTCGAGGTAATATGGTTGCCTACAGAAAAGATACTGCAGAGCTGGGCTAAGGGTGAGGGTCAGTTCTTGTTTGTACATTTGAGAGCCATTTGGAACCGCTTCGAAAATTCTTAGCATTCTTAGCTCCATTTTGTCTTCAGCCCCTAATGTCACTCGGGTCTACCCACGCAGTTCAACAAAAGCTGTGTGTTGCACGTCCGTGGCTAGACACGCACCTTTGCCCTCGTTTTCACGACGAAATCTTTGGTTTTATATACTTGTGTCGCAGTTAGTTGTGTAACCTGAAGAAGTGCAGCCGCATGCACTAAAGCAGAGAGTCGAACCGAACCCGAACCCGAACCGGAAACCGTTATTAACCGTTATTTTTGGCCGAACCGGAACTGAACCGAACCGAAAGAGTCGACGCCATCTTGGAGCTGAACCGGAACTAAACCGGTAAAAAATACCGGTTTCCGGTTCAAATAACGGTTCACACGGAATTAAGTGCGAAACTTTGGATGTTGTGCATGAACACAAAAACTATTTTTCGTATTTTTTCTTCATTTATTAGCTTCGTAGACATCGTCTTTCTTGCCGAAAAAGTCGTGCCCTACAACAATGATTTGGATCTTCTTGAGTCACGAAATAGCAACAGATAGTAACTGAAAACTGCGAGGACTACTAACGTCTAAGACATACAGATAAATATATATAAGAATTAAAGGTCAACAGGACATTAGGGACAGTTTCGGGTAGTAGTCATTAAGTGACATATTATAATAATATACTAGTCAGAGTCACCTATACACACACACATACACACATACAGGGTGTCCTGGCGCTGCATTTCAAGATCAGTCCGTTTGCAACAAAAACCTGTTAGTTTTTCTTTGACAGCGCTATGTCTTCGAGATCATCTCTACCGTTATCGCAGGCATCCTGTATATAAATACCAATACGCGGACCAACCGACGTATATGTCGTCGGCTGTGCGACCTTCGGTCTTTCAAATATTCTCCCCTTCGTTTTTTTCTTTTTCTTCTTCTGTTCTCTTGCACGTAATGCGTTGCGAAAGCAAACTACCTGGGCTCAGCTCTAGCACGTATTCATAACACGTGCTACAGCATAATTCCCAACGTGTGCGCGTGTGAACTTACATAAGCCCCTTATACGCTAGTCACACTTAATGAAACGTAATGGCGGTAAGTTCGCCTCCTCACCAACTATAATCTTGTGTGGCGTCGTTCTCTCCTGGCTTGTTGAAAGCAGGGGCGTGTTGAAAAAACGCAGTCATTCGGGACGATGGTTGCTCAGGAGGTGAAGTTAGTGTCATTCCGTTTAAAGCATTAAGTTTGCCGCGTGCCTAGGGTACTAGAAAGTAAAGCACCGGCCACACTCATGCTGGTCAGAATGAAAAGAACATGCCAAGTAGGCTTTCTTTGTGGATTTAAAATAAAAGAAGCAAAAACGATCATACTGACACAGTATCTAAAACTCGCCAGTAGGTCTAAAATGAGTCGAACTCTCTGTTTGCACTTGCTTTGTCTTTGTTCCACAGACACTTCACGCTAACGCCAAGTACGGCGGCGGTCAGTGCTGACACAATAACGTGCCCTTTACACATAAAGTCCCCGAGCTCACGATCGCACCATTCCAACCCAACTACATACCATGAAGCATCGTTATTTGATTAACGTGTATTCGCGATACTGACTGGTAACGAATAATTTCAATTACTTAAATGACTTAGGCCAAGGTAGCAGGCTTGGTTGACAGATATTCCTGGTGAGATTCCGCTAACAACCCCGCAAAATGAGCTACGTGCGGGGAAAGTCAACCCAAACCAGTAATTCATGGGTATGCTCTTCTTGTAACCGCTGCTAATCTTGTCTTTCATGTCGCACAAACTCTTTCAAAATCCTGAACGACCACTGACGCCTTCCTGCCCACTTCAAACACTCTAACACACACACACGGGAGCTGCTTTTAACCTGCCTGTTGTGCTTCATTCGCACCCGTCGTTCCTGAACCGGTTCGGGAACCGAACCGTTTGGAAAGAACCGGTTTGAACCATTATAATTGCCTTCTGGACCTGAACCGGATCCGAACTCTTATCGCCGAACCTAAACCCGAACCGGACCGTTAAACGTTTCGGTTCGACTCTCTGCACTAAAGTTCTTGTTCAAATAAATTAACCTCAGTTGCTCCTATCCGTTTTCATGTTACGTGAATGTGTCATGAATCTTCTCACACGACAGAAGAACTGTGAACGATGTGGAAGGCGTTCGGCGAGTTGGGATTCGGCATATTGGGAAGTCACGCTCTGGGGCTTGCTGATTTGGAAGCAGACGCCCTCTTCACAATGAGGTACACATAATCCATTGAGCTTCCAAAGATAGTGCTTCTCCCGCCAGCAACGTGCATATGAATAAAATTCATTTTCGGAATATCTCTCTATTGGGATCACTTCTTGAACGCGACCTCATTTATACATTTCCTTCATAAGCGGCACACCGAGTGCCGTGTCGTTTCTACCCCACGACCATCTCTATAATACACAACCATCACACTCGCACCTAGCCCCAGCGCCACGGATGTAGTTTCGCCAAGCGGCCGCCGCGCGTTTGTGGCGCTGAATACGGGACCCTCGGCAGACGACGCATGCTATGCGGATACCGTTGCTGCCGTCATTCGTGGTTGGTTTTTGCTATTTTTCACGCGGTGGACAGTGTTTGTCTCCAGTGCATGGTCCGTGCATGGTGCAGACGTGATGGTGTAATGCACCGTCCCGCTTTGCAAGCTGAAGAAAGCAGTGTCGAACACAAGTATTTCATTCCACGAGTTCCGCTCAAATGCTGTCTTACTGGAGAAGTGGCTCGAAATATATCGCGGCGTCCTGACACAAGTAACTTCATTGCGAATTGTGATTGTTTCATTTCATATAGGGTGCACTTTTTGGATGGCTGTGTGTACCATAAATAGTTTTATCGAATATACCTGAACACCTTTTAGCATCTCTCTCTGAAAAAAAAAAAAAGAACGCGTAATGAACCGTGGCCTCCGACCAGGGGTGGACATAAATGCATTTTTTGAGTATTTAAATATAAATACAAAATACTTTGTTGAAAGGGGTGTTTAAATACTCTTCATAAATACTTTTCGGTAGGAGTATTTAAATATAAAATATACAGTATGTAAATGCCGTAACTAGTACCATAAATACTGTGATGAAGATGTCATCTGGAATTACAGAAATAACGATGAACATAACAACAAGTGAGCAAGGAAAAATAGCATTTATTTGTTAGATTATCACGGTAATTTTAATATTAGAAGTTTTTGACTGCATCACTTAGGATTCTTGTGTTCGGCCGTACAATCAGATTCGCAGGGGAGAACAGCATATTCACTGATGTCGATGAACAAAGGCTTGCATTAAATTTGATGAAGGTGCTTCGTACAACAAAGTAATCAGTCGCGACCATTGTCTGCAACAACAGCGAAAAACTCTCCATCTAAAGCCGTTTTTCGCCTGTATGCTAGCTCGAACTCTGCGTGTTCTCGGCATTTCAAGCCCGAAGACTTTAGCATCGTCGCAAAGCGCAAAATTCTCGGACGTGGCACCGTGGCTACGGTACCTACGTTTAGTGATCACGAAGTTTACACAGCCTTGCATCTCCCAGGACTGCAAAACGAACACAAAAAGGCACAAAAAGGTAGCGTCGCAGAAAAGCCACCATCAAGAAAAATTCTCAGAGTGGCTTCTATCCGAACAGCATAATAAAGGTTAGCAGAGCATTGTAATGGCAAACCGCAAAAGAAAAAAAAAGTGTAAAAGTAAAATAAAAAGGGACCAATACGTAGGGAAACAAAACAAGCAACTGCTGATTTAAAACTGAAGTGCTTGCTTATACAACAAATTCTGTTGGACGTCGTAACAGGTGTCAGTCATCTCTTTGCGAGGAACAGTTTCTTCTTACGCTCGCATTCACCCATTCTCTGTAACTGCCCTGTATGTTAACACGGAACCCCTCTCACGTGAAACGTAAAGTCTGAACGCGCTTGCGTGTGACAATCGTAAACGCATGATAACTGGCCAAACACACAAAGTGCTGCTGCCAAGTTTATGTGTACGATGTACGGCGCATAGTGCGCGAGTTTCACAGCTTTACATGCCACCTACGCTTCATAGCACAGCCTATTTCTGAGTATTTAGTTTCAGAACTCTTAGCTCTACATGAACAGAGAACCTGCGACAATACACAAACAAGGACCACTCATATTGCACACAGCTGAGCTACAAGAAACGCTCTTCTGGGTCCCGCAAGTGGCGCCCCTGGCGGGCGCTCCGCGCGTAAATACGGCACTTCCGCTCCTTGAGGCGCGGACGGATGTCCCATAGGCGAACGGGCGACTCTTATGGTCGTGTATTATAGAGATGGTCGTGTTCTACCCATCAAAACGCAGCTTCTTTAATATGGATTTCGCAAGGCATATCTAAACAGGTAGCGCAACTCCCATAGGCCCCTGTGTCTACAGAATGACGCCATGATAAAGACGGTCAGCGCATCCATCCGTTGCGCGGACTATTACGATTGTAAATAAATGGCGTCAGAGGTGACGTCAGCAGTATGAATAATAAGTAGTGCATAATTGGCTATGGCACGTTTTCGTTAGCGCACTTCGTTTGCGTTGTATTCCCTTTTCCTCACCCGTGCAACAGTACCAGACGAGAACACAGAAAAAATAAATCGTATCAGCTTTAATGAAACATATCAATACGAAATAGATATAGTTATCACATAGCTTGACAACTCCAAACAGAAGGGCACCGTGATATCACACACAAACGAGGAAGGCTCACTTACGCTCCATTTCTTACCTACAGCAATACGCACACGCAGTGATTAGATGTTTGCATTTATTCAATGAGTGGCCATTGCAACAAAACATGACATCGTTGGTGCACAGCTGATTCCTGCTAACACTCACGCTATCATGGCCGCTCGTCCCATGAATTTTTTTTTCGCGGGGCCAGCAACAGGGGATGCATAGTATTCATCAGTTCACACGTGTTAATCTTGGCCTACAGCTCCGAGATGTCAACGTCGCTACCTGTTTAACCCAAAAAGTATACGAACTCCGCATTACAATACACGGCATTACAATACACACCGCACGGATACACAGATGCACGGATAAACACCCCCACTGTGACACATGCGCAAAGGAGCAGGATACGGAAACGTACTCGGGTCGTAGATGATTTCGTGTATGTGCACGAGTGGAGCAACAGAAAGTTTTTTCTACATTGAAATTGTGAATAACCTGTTAGTACGCACACAACCCATGTCCAACACCCATGCCCACGTTCTAAAGTTTTTGTGTTTACGATCGTATCTCCACTCTCAACACCCAAGATCGCTCGCGCCTCATGATGGTAGCCTTGCCGATGGGTCTGATTTAGTATTTTCGCTTGTTTTCGCTACCAGTTTAGATATACCTTGGATTTCGTACACCAGCTCAGATTTTTATATCCGTCGCATCTGCTACATCTCGAGGGACAATTATTAAGTACGGAAACAAAAGAAGCTGCAGCAGTCAGCGGACTTCATACATTACGTTACAACAAGGACATTTCGAGCACCGAATGAGCAGGAGCCAGGGACCCACGTGACGGCAAGGGTCACGTGACTCTCTCTCTCTCTCTCTGGTAGGAAGTACATTGGATTCCCGCACACATTGGAATCATTCACCCATCCTCCTCTCCCTGAAAAACGGCGTGTCCTTTCAAGTATTCCGCTTTCTGTGGTTCTGGGCGCTCGGATGAAAATATCATTTGGAGGATGTGGGTCACCGCCACCCGCGTTCCCAGATCAACCGAAAGCACAGAACCTTCGAACACTTTTTCCGAGGAAATGAGATTTTGCTTGATTTGGGACATCGGTGGAAATGGGCGTTTCGAGGATAAGGAGCCTAGCCCTGGCCATCACCGCTAATCTCCAATGTCTGTCGCTGGAACCGTGCACACCGGAAACAATGCCATAAACTTAACCACCCAGGATCGCAATACGCGCGTTATGTTACAGAAGAAAAGACTGTGGCAACCTTGCAGGACTCTGTGCCACAGCACATTGCTTGCACATTGAAACCTAACCAGACCAGAAAAATGATAAAAAAAACATAATTAAAACAGGAGCCCAAGCAACAAATATAGCAGCCCACCGAACACATGCAACGTGGGCCACAGCGGCCGTAATACCCTCTACTACTACTACAAAAAAAAAAAAAAAAAAAAACAAGAACGAAAGAAAGGAAAAGAACAATATTTTCGCTTGCATACGCGATATTTTAATATGTTATAGAGGAAGCCTCGTTCTATAAAACTGCATTGGTTTCAGACGTCTCTTCCGACTCTTCATTTCGTGTTTTACGCTTGACTGTAGCGAATTTTGTAAAAAGTGCATACTCCCCCATTTTCCCTGCAATGACTACGAAAGTTACGTGTCTTGCGATTTTTCGTGTTGAAGTGTTTCATGAGACCTTGGAAGGAAAAAATATTCATTAAAATTTAGTGGTTTAATTTTCCACAAAAATTGCGAAATGGGAGGAAAATTCTGAAAATTCCGGCCTGTGTGTGCTAGCACTGATTACAGCATGACAACCAGGATTTGCGCCGCAAAAGGAAACCGCACACTTCTAGGTGCTTTTCTATGACGGCAGCTGCCGTTCGCCAGGCACGGTTTTCGCGAGCGCTGCGAGCTTTGTCTAGCACCCGCCACATTGATATGTTTTCGGAAAAATTAGTAGTTTTAGGAAAAAAAATAGTTTTCTGCGGGCCGAGCAGGTCCGCTGGATCGTTTCGCGTGGAATTGCCCAACACTCCTCAGTACAGTCGCTTACTTGTTCTTTCTCTCCCTCCCAGAATTCTGTTGTTGTTGCGTGGGTCACTATTACAAGATGTATAGGCATATTTCGTAGCGGTTTGGTCGAAATCTGGACCTCTCAGCTCCGTCAGTTAGATGCGCTATGCGAAACTTGTGCGTTAGAATAAAGCTTTCAATTCTCGAAGCCCATCTCGCGTATCGCCAGTACGCCAGGCCGCGACAAGTTCGTTTTAAAAGCGTCGCGGACGGTGGCAATGGCTAGAAGCTTTGTGACCGTAGAAGCACGGATAAGATTTGGATTTCTGGCAGTGAAACAGGCACAAATCCTATTTACGCTGTTGTTCTTGCGGATGGAACTGATTTATTCTACTTTGTTTTTTTGCACTTTCAGTGCTACAGATGAAAAAAAAATCGACACTTTATTGTGCCTATAATGCCATTTTAGTGCCTAAATGGTATTTTTTTAGTGCGTTTTGTAGGCACCTCATACATGTGTTTTTTCTTCTTTTGTGCCTCCGGGTCCTACTGCAGGGATGTGATTGACCGAAGTCGTTTTGGAGCACCTTTTGGAGCAGCCAAAATTGTGTTTGGGAGCAGCGAAACCAGCTCTTCGGGCAGGCGCGAGGTAACCTCATTAGTGTATAGCTACTGCATGCCAGTGTGGTGCTTGTACCTCAGCTGTGCGGAAAAGAATAACTTACTACATCCAGCTCTAAAAAGTTCCTATTGGGTCCCATTTTTTATTGAGTTCTAAGTTGGCTCACACTAACTCTCCCAAAAAGAAAATGCAGGGAAACCATCCACTTGACTACAAAGTAACTAGATTTGGAAACTACACAAGGTGATAAATATATTAAGTACTTTGAAATGCTTTGGCAGCCGCTCACTTTGACTAGAGGTGTATGCGCCCTGGAATATCTGCAAAAGTAAGCAAGTCCAACAAGTAAGCAGGTGATTACAAATTCACACTTTTCTTCTTCTTCAGTACCAGTTTCTCCAATGCAACGGCTACCCTCGCTTTGCCTTGTGTGGTAAGGTGTGGCCACTTTCAATATCCTCGAAGTTCTTTGACTTCACTCCGTGTTCAATGTGCAACTCAGCTTAGCACAGAACACCTAATTCTGCAGGTCATTTTGCTCATCACTGCTTGGCCCTGCCTGGACAGTGTCAGCACGTAGTCATTTTTTCGCCAGCTCCTCTTCTGCTGCAACACGCTCCCGGTACACCTTGCACGAGCCTCTCACTGCCTTAGTCACTGCAGGTGTGACTTTAAAACGGCTGGGGTCACCTCCAAACCTCTTAGCATATGACACAAAGTGCCGTATAGCGTTGACACCCTGAACTGTCAGCCGTGCCCTCTCCTAAAGAATATGACGGTACTCGCTGAATCCTCTCTGAAGGTCTGCGTTGCCGTGGGGGATGCACAGCAAGGCTTTTATAAGCCTGCACAACAGAGGAAATTTGGTTGAGCTATCAGCCCTCTTCAGTGCAAAGGTATTGCTCCAGTATTCATCAAGCCTTGCACACGATAGTGCTTCGATGGGTTCAAGTTGAAACAACGTGTATTCATCCATCAGGGACGATACATCAGGAGGCTGGATCACTTGTGGGAGACGCGTTGCTAGGGTTCTGAAGCCACCGGACGAGCTCTCCTTTTTCCTAGACGATGGGTGGAGACAGCGTAGGCTTCGTAGCACAGCATTGTCAAAAGGTAGTCGTGTCAGGAGGTACGTAGTGCACTTGATGTAGAAGCTTCTTGCCCCCAACCTCAATGCTTTTTTCTCTGCTAGGTCCCATGATGACATAGCTGCCTCTGTGTCCTCCCCAACCTCAACCTTTGACTTCCAATTTACAGCTGAATGAGGTTGCAGCGAGGGCAGCTCAGTGCGCTACAGCGATATGATTCAAATTTCATGAGTCGCCCACAAACCTTTCGAACAAGAGCCGCCATCTCGTCGTACAGCAGGTGAACTAAGGGCTCACTGACAAAGTCCGAAATTATGTGAAAATATCTGCAACATTCCTGACAAAAAGCAATTTTGGGTAGAAGTCCTTGTTCGAGAACGCCTTCAGCAAGCGTTCACGCAGCTGCCCTCCTGAACGACACTGACTTTCCGACATGACAACATTCTTCACTGCCGAGAACTGCTCAATCAGTCGACTCGCCGCAGGCCCCAGTGTAAGCCACCTTGAACTTAAGTGACGGAGGAAGACATTCTCAGGCTGCCCAAGTACTTCCTGCTGTGCTTTCACTGGGGCACTCAGCACAGCAGAATTCTTGAAGAAATAATGCAGGTCCACCACTGCTGCCTCAACATCTGATCCAAAGGCATCTAAGCCATGCCCAAATGCATTATGAACCTTATGAAGGCAACACTCGCCTACATCTAGCATATTTGGGTGCGTTTCCTTCATCTTTCGTTTCAGGCTTTTCATCACGTTGGGTCCGTCGCTGAAGAAGCAGATCAGGTTAATTTGCGGAAGGTCCTGAGTCGCTTTGGTGATTTCGTTGAGCACTATATCAGACGTCGCGGCACCCAGCCGAAAGGACTCCAAATGTTCAACAACCACCTCTTTCGTGACATGAGAATAAAACCTTGCAACAACATCTAGCTGTTGGCACCGCTGCTCCACTACGGGTGTTTCGTCCACGGCGATTGCGTAGAAAACAGATGGTCTGTTGAGCTCTTCCGCAACTAGCTGCTTAAAGTGAGGCCCGAGGCCATCAGACACAACGTACGACGCCTTACTCCGTTTACACGAAAATTGCCTGGCGATTTCCGAGTCCGGAAACATTAGCGGATAAAGGGACGAGGCGGTATCGGCACAAGAGTACGGAATTCATTTTAGCATCATTCCCAGTACTAAGAGGGTCTCCGCCTGCGCGACGCGGTCACTCGCAGGTAGGACCCCTCTGTTACACGTCAAGTCCAAGCCTTGCTGCACATTCTTCAGCCATTTTAGTATTCCAGAGTCGTCCCGCTGCTGCTTTGCACGTTCGACGTGTCGCTTGGAGCCTGCATGGCATTTGACGGCTGGAACGCCGAGTTTCCTGCAACTGATGCTCTGGTTGCACAAGATACAAAAACCGCTGTCGGGAGAACCCTGGCGACACCACACTAATATTCGGTCACCATTTTCGTCGATTTCGTTGAGAATATCGGCGTTGAACTTCGTGGAACGACCTACGCAAGAAGGGACCCCTTTATTCCATCAAACGGCACAATCGCGGGTCGCAACGTAGTACCCCACAGTTCAACTAAGTGCACACGAGGTGAACCATGCATTTCCTACTTGTTAACTTACGTTTCAGTTTGGAGAGTGACATTCTCAGAGGGTCGCTCGTACGCACAATACGGCGTTCGTTGCGTTCGGTTCAAGAGGCGCGTGCGCCGACGGTGTTTCACTCGCTCTCGGCGACCGGTGACTCACTGTTCTCGCCCTCACCCATCTCGCTGGAAAGCTCCAAACAGCGGGGGAGGGGAAGGGCAAGTCGCGACGCGTTCCACGTGTTGTTTCCCCGATAACGGAGGCGCGATCTTGGAAAGCACCGTAAACTCAACGTTTGGCGCAGGCTCGGCGCCGATTACTAAAATTGGGTAAATTGTAGCAGGATGTAGCAGGGCTGGGCCAATGGCGCAGCAATCACATCCCTGTGTGACGTGCTACATTTCAAAAAGAAATAATTTCGTTACATACGTTTTCAGATACTGCTAGAATGGTGAAGCGGCTGAAAAACACCGTAGAAGCAGAGCTAAGGAATACAGCAGGAGCAGCTGTTGTTGCTGAACTAAAGGTGTGTGAAAGGACGGAATCCCTTCGGTGAGTTTTATTCTGAGGCATTAGTAGTAATTTGATCACCACATCATTCCGTAACATCCTTTAGTGGTTGCAAACATTTCACTTTTCGATTTGAGCACACGCTGCCAGTAAGACCTGGGGTGCTGGGCCTTACTGTAGAGAAATAATAAGCCCCACAGGTATGGGAGCCACCACAATATGCTCAAGATCACCATGGATAATTACCATAACCAATGGGTATCCTCTTGCTCATGTAGAATTTGCTCAATATAGCGTAACTCGTTGTCGTAAAACTATTTGTTGAGCAGCGATAAATATTTGCTTTGGCAAAAGGGCAAGGGTCCCTCCTCTGTCCCTTTCTCGGGTTCCAAATTTTTTCACCATGTACCAGCTGGCCTGCACCCTTGCCCTTTTGTCAAAGCAAATATTTATCGCTGCTCAACAAATTCGTTCTCAAACACAGCAAACCCTTTAATCCTTTAAAGGGTTTGCTGTGTTTGAGAACGTGTCGTGTTGTCCCTCCTCTGTCCCTTTCTCGGGTTTCAAATTTTTTCACCATTTGCTTTGGGTTTACAGAAGAACATTGGCAAAGGTGTTCTCGTGGAAACACTGACCTTGGACTGCTTGCAAGCCATGTGCGCCGGCCAGGCTAACAAGTTTTCGAGGGCTCTCCTACGGATTGCATTTAGCCCAGAGGAGCTACGTAGAAAATCGCTTTTCGGGGCACCTTCAAATGCATTTAAGGACAGAGCATCCAAGGAAGGTCTTGACAAGAACAGGGTGGAGGCTGTTATTGTTACGTAGAAAAATGCTTGGTGCATTTTAGCGTGCAGTTTCCGAGACCTTAGTAGTTAGATTAGTATGTTCATTCTATTCCCTTTCGCTTTCCCATGTTACCTGACGATTCTCCTCTATATTGCATATACATTGTATGGCATATTTCCTGACATGTACACAATGTCACTGTTGGGTCATTCCACGCCAAATGATCCAAAGGCCCTGCTCGACCCACCGCACTTCTGGACCAAAAAAATATCGTGGATACCCCATGTTATGAATAGACATTTCCCAAAGTTTTCCTTGGGAATATTGAGCCCCTGTCATTTTACGCGGGGTCAAAGTTTTCGGTAAGCACGAAGACCATAGTATGTTTGAAATAATCGGGCGGGTGCATTCGCTCGAGTTACACGCATAATTATGGTGCTGAAACAGACGAATGTGTTCGCAAAATGCGCTGAAGAAGCAATTTTTCGGAACTCTCAACTTTTAGAGCCCTAAAACGCCCAGCTATCGGCGCTGTTTCTTGCGACTATACGATTTTTAAATATACTTTACATAACAGCTGGAATTCTTGAAAACTTTGTCGCCGTTCACGAGGACCCATTCTACAAGCCAGCTGGTTTTCAAACCCGTCAATGCAGTAGTTTTTGCCATAGTACACCTTGAACCTGGCGATTTTCCTAAAGTTTGACGCTTTTACGGTCAATTTTGAAAAGCAAGTGTTCCTCATAGAACAGCCATTTGGTATACATTTGGGTAAAGGAAACCCTCAGCCAAAACATATAAAAAAAGGTACTTTTGTATAAGCGCGAGAAAATATTTTTTTTCGCTACGCGGAGGCGCACGCACTCTCCAGAGGAGGGAGAGCGTTGGTGAGCGTGATGCTCACCAACACTCGCCCGTGATGGGCCATGCGCGCTGCAATGCGACAGCTCAGATACGCTGCTGCTTTTCGCACGATGCCAAAAACGATAATTTGGACTTGTGGGCACCGGTCTAGTGCATGTACCAATATCGCCACAGGAAAGTAAACTGCCTCCATCAGTATAGCAACGCGAGATGGATACTTTGCCTTACAAACGGGACCGAAACGTAAAGCCGCGTGAGAACATTTTTAATAACACGTTTCTAATGATTTGATCATTTGAATCAAATGAGTTGTACAAAAAACAAAACGTCTGTAACAGAAATGAGTGGTCGTGCTCAGCATACTAGCACGGCAAAGGCGCTCAAGATTATGTCTAGTAGTTGATGCAGTAGAAGTCCGCTCCGCGTTTCTGGCTATTCTTTGAACACCCGGAACACCCGATGTTGTTGAGAATGGATGTTGTCTTCACAGTGATTTCAGAGCGGCTAATAACGGGTTCGAAGCAGTGATACCTCCTGGTTTCAGGCACGGTCCTTGGGCTGTCGCAGCGGTTCTTCAGCGCCCCTTCTCTGCCGCACTACCTGTTGCTCCGGCACCCAGATCGATGCAATGGCGTCGAGATTTGCCTCCGCCGAGCTGTACAGATCCACGGGTCTCAGTATGCGACCTTCTAAGGGCCTCTGAATGCTGGCTTTAGCAGCAAGCCTCTTCAGAGTCCCTCCAGCTCCATCGCACGGCCCTTTCCCATGTGAGGTCAGTAGTAAAGGGCCCTGTCCAGGCTTCGGGGGGGGGGGGGGGGGCAAACTACGGCACCCCTACCCCTGAGCCCTGTGCGTATTTTTCCCTGCGCGGCGCGTGTGCGGAGGGTTGTCCACGTGATTATCGGCGGGGGGAGGGCTGCGCGTGAGCTCATCGTAGCGTATTTTTCAGCCTGGGCGGACGTCTTTGGCCATACGTGGGCCGACTTCACATATTTTTCCGATACAATAGGTGAGCGGTTTACATGCAGAGACATGCAAAGGAGGGTCATACACAAAAACTTCAAGTGAAAATATATTTATTAATGCCAATTGTAATGCCATTCAAGTTGAGATATATTTATTAAAGCCAATAGTGGTGGGAATTGTGATGCCAATCAGGTGAAGGAGAAAAACCCAGCCGGAAAACATTCACCACCTGTAACAGGGCGGCGTTCGGGTGGATGGCTGCTGTGGTGGGCGGAGCGTGACCGGAGGGCTGCGTGCGCGCTTACCCTTCAGCCTGGGCTGACTTCTTTCACCATTTTCCTACTTGGGCCGACTTCCTTCCTGCGACAGGTGGGCGGCGCTCGAGTGGAGGGCTGCTGTTGTGGGCGGCGCGTGGCCGGAGGGCTGCGTGCGCGTTTACCATTCAGCCTGGGCCGCCGACTTTCGTCATTTTTCAGCCTGAGTCGACTTGAATCGTAATTTTTCCAGCTACAACAGGTGTGCAGTAGGCTGTTTACATGCAAAGGATAGCCATACACAAAAGTACAAGTGAAAATATATTTATTACAGTCATTAGGAATTATGTTATGACTCTGCGTGAATGGGAAAAACTTAGCCAAAAATCTGAAATAGAAGGAACACAATACACGTAACAAAGAATGTACTTATTACACGTATGATACATTAGCATTGAATAGGTATCACAAATCAAACACAATATTTTTATTCACAATAATCACAAGTTTTCAATGAATCAGAAGTGATAACACATTTAATCAAAGAAGATATTCTTAATCAATATGATTGTAAACAAAATTACAAATTGTATTACAAAAAAGTCTAATATTCCTATACGTGAGAACCATCAGTGCAATAGCGGGAAGTTCTGATAGTTGTATGTAGTTAAATGTGAACAGCACAGACTCTGGAAGACTATGGGACACGAACAGAAGAGGAAATAAAATCTATACCACTACATTGATTAATCAAAACAACATAGTAATCTATCATTCAGAAAATCAGAAGAAGAAAAAGTCAAACTCATCAGAAAATAGACATGTTAAAAATAAACTTCACCACATAGCACGCTCCTAGCCAACAACCAGATCTGATGATATCTACCCTGATTTGTTGAAGAGAGCTGCCAATGGATGTATGGAAGACCACGGAACACGAACGACAAGAACGACACGAACTCAAGAGGAAATAAAATCTATACCTTTACAAAGAAGATATTCCTAATCAAAAGAACAGGGTAACCTATCATTCAGAAAATCAGAAGAAAAAATCAAACTCATCAGAAAATAGACATGTTCAAAATGAACTTCACCACATAGCACGCTACTAGCCAACAAACAGAACAAAGAACGACACGAACACAAGAGGAAATAAAAGCTATACCACTACAAAGAAGATATTCCTAATCAAACAACAGAGTAATCCATCATTCAGAAAATCAGAAGCAAAAATCAAACTCATCAGAAAATAGACATGTTAAAAATGAACTTCAGCACATAGCACGCTCCTAGCCAACAACCAGATCTAATAATATCTGCCCTGATTTGTTGAAGACGGGTGCCGATAGATGTATGGAAGACCACGGAACACGAACGACACGAGGAAATAAAATCTACACCACCACAAAGAAGATATTCTTAATCAATACGATTACAATCAAATTACAAGTTATATTATAAAAAGTCTGAGACGTGAGAACCAGATATTTTTATTGTAGTATATTTATATATATATATATATATATATATACCAGATATATTTATTGTTGTATATTAGTATTGTAGATTCGGCATATAAATTCTTGCACCTTCAGTTCTGTAGTTTGTACCATTTCTCCAAATACGACCATGTGTAGGACGTATTGAAATGCAGCGATGATGAAATCGTTTCGCGGCTCCTCCTTTTCGAAGCAGTTTTTTATCACATCTTCCCATGACTTATGGTGTCGAGTACAAAATCTGTCCATCTTTTCAATGTAGAGCAATTGTCTCTTCTGTTTTCAAGTGCACATCTACACTTAATTAAAAGCATATCTATGTTTACTTTATTGATTAAATTTTTATTATCTGGTTTAGAATGCTATAATCTCCACCTGTCGTGAGAATTATTGTCTTGCATTTGTTTCAATTGTTCACTCGATTGACATAAGTAAGTATCACTAAGATGGGAATGCCTCATAACTCTGAGTTGCATTTCACATTTGATATTTCTGTGTGGTTCATTAGAAATTTCTGTTGCAAGATATTACAAAAATTTATGTAATTAAATTTGTTTCTCGTTTTTTGATTGAGTATCGTTGCTGCCAATTAATAATTTGGACTTTCTCTACATCTTCAATAACAATATCGCATCTCTACAAACTTAGCCGACTTGTCAACCACTTTGACGAAAGATTTCCGTTTCAGGGAAAGGATGCGAAAAGATAGTGACCCCCGCGAGTGATATCGACATCTATTTGCGCTGCACAATAAAATATATCGCTTTTGAACTCTCTTATCTGACCTCTAGAGCGCCCTGTTTGCTGGACGAAGTAATATAGCCCCTAACCATTTGAGTGATAAAGCATGTGCGGTGCTATGGTCACACAGATAGAGACATAGTCTCCCGGCTTTGAGGAGAAGAGTGAAAACCGTGCATATTTCCTATGTCTTGGATACCTCCATCAACGTTCGTAGTGTTTGTTAGAATGAAAATTGTATATTGATCGATTTTATGATGGTTCAATGATAGATTATTTTCCTTTGTTGATGTTTACGTGTCGCCGCGTGTTCCTCTGTTCTTCAGCGTTAAGTCTGTGCTATTTCGCCATTTGATAGATTGATTAGCTATTATTTTTCTATGTGTTGGATGGTGCGCAGGTTTGTCTCTCTATTAATTGTAGCTGTTGATTGTGTTGTTTCTCGTTATTTCCTCACGTCTATGCTGTTTACTTAATAAGAAATCAAAAGTTGAGTAATGTTGGAATATGAAACTGAGATTCCCTATTGCGCTCGAAATGTTATGACAGATATTCACGCTATTGCAATGATGGTTCTCACGTCTCAGACTTTTTGTAATATAACTTGTAATTTTATTGTAATCGTATTGATTAAGAATATCTTCTTTGTAGTGGTATAGATTTTATTTCCTCGTGTCGTTCGTGTTCCGTGGTCTTCCATACATCTATCGGCACCCGTCTTCAACAAATCAGGGCAGATATCATTAGATCTGGTCGTTGGCTAGGAGCGTGCCATGTGGTGAAGTTCATTTTTAACATGTCTATTTTCTGATGAGTTTGATTTTGCTTCTGATTTTCTGAATGATAGATTACTCTGTTGTTTGATTAGGAATATCTTCCTTGTAGTGGTATAGATTTTATTTCCTCTTGTGTTCGTGTCGTTCTTTGTTCTGTTTGTTGGCTAGGAGCGTGCTATGTGGTGAAGTTCATTTTTAACACGTCTATTTTCTGATGAGTTTGATTTCTTCTTCTGATTTTCTGAATGATAGGTTACTCTGTTCTTTTGATTAGGAATATCTTCTTTGTAGTGGTATAGATTTTATTTCCTCTTGTGTTCATGTCGTTCTTGTCGTTCGTGTTCTGTGGTCTTCCATACATCTATTGGCAGCTGTCTTCAAGAAATCAGGGTAGATATCATCAGACCTGGTTGTTGGCTAGGAGCGTGCTATGTGGTGAAGTTCATTTTTAACATGTCTATTTTCTGATGAGTTTGACTTTTTCTTCTTCTGATTTTCTGAATGATAGATTACCATGTTGTTTTGATTAGGAATATCTTCTTTGTATTGGTATAGCTTTTATTTCCTCTTGTGTTCGTGTCGTTCGTGTTCTGTTTGTTGGCTAGGAGCGTGCTATGTGGCGAAGTTCACATGTCTATTTTCTGATGAGTTTGATTTTTTTCCTTTGAGTTTCTGAATGATTGATTACTATGTAGTTTTGATTAGGAATATCTTCTTTGTAGTGGTATAGATTTTATTTCCTCTTGTGTTCGTGTCGTTCTTTGTTCTGTTTGTTGGCTATGAGCGTGCTATGTGGTGAAGTTCACATGTCTATTTTCTGATGAGTTTGATTTTTTCTTCTGATTTTCTGAATGATAGGTTAGTCTGTTGTTTTGATTAGGAATATCTTCTTTGTATTGGTATAGATTTTATTTCCTCTTGTGTTCGTGTCGTTCTTCTCGTTCGTGTTCCGTGGTCTTCCATACATCTATTGGCAGCTGTCTTCAACAAATCAGGGTAGATATCATCAGATCTGGTTGTTGGCTAGGAGGGTGCTATGTGGTGAAGTTCATTTTTAACATGTCTATTTTCTGATGAGTTTGACTTTTTCTTCTTCTGATTTTCTGAATGATAGATTACTATCTTGTTTTGATTAATCAATATAGTGGTATCGATTTTATTTCCTCTTGTGTTCGTGTCCCGTAGTCTTCCAGGGTCTGTGCTGTCCACATTTAACTACATACAACTATCAGAACTTCCCGCTATTGCACTGATGGTTCTCCCGTATAGGAATATTAGACTTTTTTATAATACAATTTGTAATTTGTTTATAATCATATTGATTAAGAATATCTTCTTCGCTTAAGTGTGTTATCACTTCTGATTCATTGAAAACTTGTGATTACTGTTAATAAAAATGTTGTGTTTGATTTGTGATACCCATTCAATGCTAAAGTATCATACCTGTAATAAGTATATTCTTTGTTACGTGTATTGTGTTCCTTCTATTTCAGATTTTTGGCTAAGTTTTTCCCATTCACGCAGGGTCATAACATAATTCCTACTGACTTTAATAAATATATTTTCACTTGTACTTTTGTGTATGGCTATCCTTTGCATGGAAACAGTCTACTGCACACCTGTTGTAGCTGGAAAAATTATGATTCAAGTCGACTCAGGCTGAAAAATGACCATGAGTAAAATCTTGCAGCCAAAGAGAGGACGGAGACACAACGGTAGAAACACACCGTTTCTACCGTTGTGTCTCCGTCCTCTCTTTGGCTGCAAGATTTTACTCATGGCTATGTACCAACTACCCCAAATTTCTACCTTGGTGAAAAATGACGAAAGTCGGCGGCACAGGCTGAAGAGTAAACGCGCACGCAGCCCTCCGGTCACGCTCCGCCCACCACAGCAGCTCTGCACTCGAGCGCCGCCCACCTGTTGTACCGAAAAAAAATTGTGAAGTCGGCCCAGGTGGAATGGTAGGCGCGCACGCAGCCCTCCGGTCACGCTCCGCCCACCACAGCAGCCATCCACCCGAGCACCGCCCTGTTACAGGTGGTGAAGGTTTTTCGGCTGGGTTTTTCTCCTTCACCTGATTGGCATCACAATTGGCACAATTCCCAGCACTATTGGCTTTAATAAATATATCTCAAATTGATTGGCATTAATAAATATATTTTCACTTGTACTTTTTGTGTATGACCCTTCATTGCATGTCTCTGCATGTAAACCGCTCACCTGTTGTATCGGAAGAAATATGTGAAGTCGGCCAAAGAAGTCTGCCCAGGCTGAAAAATACGCTACGATGAGCGCATGCTCAGCCCTCCCCCGCCGATAAGCGCGCGGACAACCCTCCGCACACGCGCTGCGCGGGGAAAAATACGCGCAGGGCTCAGGGCAGGGGTGCCGTAGTTTCGCCCCCCTGTAGTTTCTAACCGTCCCGTTACTACTGAGTAGTGGTGACAGAGGTTGACGAAACATTTTTTGATTTTGTATTGCGAACCTGCACCGTCCGTGAAGTAGTGAAGTTTATTTATATGGGGATAGTCTGCTCTTACTCTGCGTGTGAGCTCTGTCTGAAAGGTATAGACCGCGACATTTTGGTGCCGTAAGCAATCTGATATCACAACGAATGTACGGTGACGCAAGTTCATATCACCAGGGAAGCGGTTGTAAAATACCATGGGATAAATAGTGGCCTGTCCTTGATCCCAATAGAAAGGTGGCGGAGTGTCACGTACGATAAAACTGTAGTTTTCGGCAAAATCTATTAGGAATACACCTTCTCAAGGAGGATAGGGAATCTTTTAGATTCCGAAGGAACTCTGATTGTTGCTCAGCTGCGTAGTGGTGGCATTACAGTGATTCCAATGTATGCGCGAAGTAATCGACAAAGTCGTCACGACCGTGTCTTTTCTGTCAGCCACAGAGCAATAAAATGTAGGACACGTATGCTCAGGTGGCGTTGGGATTTGCATCCCAGGGAGGAGATTTGTATCTCCCCTAAAGCCGCTATCTCCAAAAGGTTCCCACCTTACCATATATTTGCCTTTTACAAGCGCAATAAACTGGCGGCATATGCCAAGCTGACCAACGTGTAGAGCCTGTGGCATGCTGCCACCTTGCACCGCAGTCTACTGTGTCCAAAAGCAGGCAACTGTCAATGGAGGACCAGGAAAACTACCTGTGGCGGCCCGTGGAAGACGACGACGACGCGCCTCTGCTGCCTCGCGCTACTGCGTCTGGCATCCAGTTCTACCGGCACCGTCCTAGCGTGAGGCCACCCACATCTGCCCGCTGGGACATTCCATCATCGCCGGTCAGGACTCATGTAGGGGAAGACCATCGTCCTCTACATTTGGTGACCCGAACAGCGAACACCATGTTCGGCGTAATTCGGGCACTCAACATCCTAAATTTTTCGGCAAACGAGCAGCGAACCACCCTCTAGCAGGCAAGGCGCACCGGGACCACTGTTCCACCGGGGACCCGCAGGGAGACCACAGTAAGCTGACTTTGCGGCCTCCACCTGCTTCATGATGGTCCTCCCCGGCACTTCTCTTGCGGGAACCGGCATTCACGTTGTAGTACCGGTCGCGGTACTGTCGCCCACCCAGCAACGCACTCACCCAACAACAATTAGCACTCAGCAACTCACTCACTCAGCAACAATCAACGCTCGGCAGCAATCACTCAGTAAGCACTCAGCGCACTCATGCAAGCATGCTTGGAAGTAGAGATATCTTCATCGGTGACAGCCACATAAAATTTATGATTTGTGTATTCTTCAAATAAGTCTTGGTCACTGTCATTCTTTGATTGTGGAAACAAGAGTAGCTTTTGAAGTCGCAGCTTCTTTTCACATTCAAACAGCTGTCTCACAGTAATGTGATACTGTGCACCTGCAAGCTTACGATAGCTTCCAAAACGATCTTCGAGAGAGTCTGTTTGAAATTTTCCAAGAAGGATATATGTACTTGAAATTCAGTTCCTCCAAACAGTAAATCGAGAGCTGAACAAGAGCATGGCAAGTTAGCCTCAACGCTGAGTGGGTTTCTCTTGTCAAGCATGCAGTGGCCATACTGACCACTTGGCTGCTTTCCTTTGGTTGCATTTGGCTTGCTTGGCTGCTTGGATGCTTTCCAGGCATCCAACCAATCGACCAGAGCATTCAATAAGCTCAAGTGCTGGCCTTGAACCGAATACACTGGGTTTTGCAGGGAGTCATTTAAGCTGCGGCCCTTCGAGGGTGTTTTGACATTAACGACTTTCCACCACATAACGACAATTTCAATGAACAGGGCTGTTATCTTTCAGCATGGTATGTTGAAATCTTCACCATGCGTCCTAAGCGCATTTGAAACGAAGGGGTTCTTGACGTCCAACGCCGTCCTATGGATGTTGGATTCAGTGCTTTTGCATTCAACTTGTACGCAAGCTTGAGAAGCGACATCTTCTTGCAAGAATAAAGCTGCCGTAGTGCCTGAAAAGAATCAGGTAAAATTCTAGTAGGCCCTTCTGGCATTTCTCCAGACAAGTCCATTTCGGGGAAGTAGAGACAGTTCTTCTCGTTGATCCAGTTATTTCGTATGCACTTCAAAATATGCACTGGGTCCACAACATAGAAGAGAGGTCTGTTGCTGTCAGCCGGATGGGGATATACAATACATATTTGAGGACTGTTAGCAAACAGACATCATTTTACGATTCAGCGAGTTGTTGTCTGTAACGACAGCTATAACTTTCAGTCCCAATGCTTCCATCTTCAGAATGATCTTCCTGGAGTGCAGTGTTTCTGCATCCATTTTGCTCACAGGGCGGACATGCACTACACCCCTGTTAGACGAGAGGAGTGACTGACACATGAAGACATGTGCTGTAGTGGCTGGCTCCGTGGAGTGCACGAAGATCCTATCAGACTGCCACCTTTGTAATCAAAGTACGGCTTGATGTGAATCTCATCAATCATCAGTGTTACCGTTTTCTCATGCGGTTCCATATGTTCAACTCTCTCTCGCAAATAGGCCTGGCATGAAATTGGCCTCGTTTTGCTCCTTCAATTGATCACTCCCGTACTTTGAGGAAACACGGCGCAGAGTTGATTTGTGTGGCAGCATCAATCTTGACTTGGCTCTTGCAAAGTTGTATGCATGGGGTGAGATAGAATGAAATATGCTTGCAAAGACCAACAGTTTTGTGCTATAACGGAGGTTCCTTGCTACGAGGTCAATTTGTTCAATTAGCAGCTTCATCAATTCGCATGCATCATCTGTTGTTGCTGTGTTTTCCACAAGCTCGCTGAGCAGGCTGCTAACAAACGCTAGCACTGTCACTGTCTTACGTGTGCTGGTAGCTTCAGGAATTGCAGACATGTGTTTTTCAAGGTTTTCCAGCAACACAGAAAGTGTACAGGTCTCATATACCTTTTTCAGTACACTTTCACCCCAAGGAAGGGATGTGAGTGTTACCATGCCCGCAGCAACAGAAAGTGAAAGGTCCGACTGTACGGTTACAGAAAACCTTACGTGTGGTGATGGGTTGCATTCAATGCGGATAAACATCACACACTTGTCAGTCACACTCACTGTCCAAAATTTGGTGTTGCAGACGCCTCCTAGCTTGCTTATGAGGTCGTCATAGGAAGACACTGAATTTCTCATCACTTCTTCTCTTCTGCTTACTAGCGAATTTTCTAGAGCCTTCAGAAGGGTCATGTTCTCCATTCTGGCACGTTTGGAGTTCGGTGATTCTCGACGAGCACGCGTAGATGACATGTAGGCCGGGCAGTTCGGAAAAACTGAAGGCACAGCGCCTGGCACCAGCCGTACCCGATCTCTTTCAACTTCAATCGTCTTCCCAGTGGCCCCATCGCTGTACGTGAGTTTGGTGACCAAGTCCGATTGCTGGAAATTGCTGGAAAGTTCGCAGACCTACGGGGGAATGGAGACGACCATATAAGAATCAGCAGCAAGATGCTAGCAAGATCCCACAGCGCATTCCCACTGAAGCGGCTTCAAGTTTAGTTACATACCTTGGAGTGAATGCTCGGTTTAAAATCGCTTTCAGCCATGATTTGTTGAGAGCCTCATCCTTCGGAAAAGAAAATACGAGGGGTGTTCACGTCAGACCGGGACTTTGTGTCTCCTGAGTGTACAAATGGCTCGCGCTACTTCTTTTTCGTCATTTTCACACGCGACAGGCCTCCGCGTTCACCACGTGGTGGTCGAAAGTTTGTGCAAAACAGAAGACACGTGCTGGACAAGATGGCCGACAGCGAGGTGAGCGCGCACATCGAACAGCGAATTGTCATGAAGTTTCTCGTGAATGAAGGCGCAAAGGCGTCTCAAATTCACAGAAGACTTCAGGCTCAGTATAGCCACGATACACTTAGCCGCAGCAAAGCGTTTGAGTGATGCAAACGGTTCCGAGACGGCCGTACATCAGTGCAGGACCATCCCGGCCGGGGCGGCTCAGAGCCCAGTGTCAGAGTTCCTGAGAATATCCAACTTGTGGGGTGCCTGATCCTCAAGGACCGACGGATAACATGTCTCGAACTGGCTCGAAAGACGGACCTTTCTGTGGGAACGTTGAACACTATCATTCATGAACACCTCCAGTTTCGGAAAGTTACTCCCCGTTGGGTCCCGAGGCAGCTCTCCGTGTTTGACCGGCAGAGAAGACTGGAAATCTGCCTAGAGCTAAGGTACCGTTTCGACACTGAAGGACAGCCATTCCTTGATCGGATCATCACGTACGATGAAACGTGGGTGCACCATTTCCCTCCTGAGTCTAAACGCGCATCAAAACAGTGGAAGCATCCGGAAGCATCGAAGCAGCCAGCTCCCAGGAAGTTCCGACGCACCCCGTCTGCGGGTAAGGTCATGGCCACGGTTTTCTGGGACAAGGCTGTCGTGTTTCATGTTGATTTTCTGCCCAGTGGTACCACCATCAATAGTGCATATTACTGCCAGGTTCTCAGGGATATGCATAAAGCGCTGAAGCAAAAGCGGCCGGGCCTCATCATCAAAGGAGTCCTCCTCCTACAGGACAATGCACGCCCGCATACCGCGCATCTCACGACACGCACCTTATAGGAACTTGGCTGGGAGTTGCTGCCACATCCCCCTTACAGTCCAGACCTCTCCCCCAGCGATTCACATCTCTTCGGGACACTGAAGGGGGTCGCCACTTCAGCTGCGACGACGAGGTCAAGAATGCGGTCCGATCATGGATCATCGCCGGTAAGGATTTCTACGCTGCTGGCATCGAAACACTCGTGAAACGCTGGGACAAGTGCATTGATGCCGCTGGAGATTACGTTGAAAAATAAAACTGATTTCTCGCCTGTAAGTTCATTTTACTTTTGCGAAAAATTAAAAGTCCCGGTTTGACTTGAACGCCCCTCGTGCATGCACCTTCGGGCCCCCGTTGTAGTTGCCGCGACAGCGAGGAATGCAGTACCGACCCATGCGGAACTGAATCAGCAATATCGTTTCAGTTAACGAACACATCCATAAAGCTGTCCGTAAAGCTTTTCAAATGCATACGCACCTGTGTTAATACAAACGAACCATCACGCGGGAAACCTAGCTGAAAATGCAATACATGACGCACGGACCAAAATTGCACGCAACAGACGCCAAAAGCATGGAGAGATGACCGGCAAGTTGGACAACGCTTGCATCCGCATGCATCTGACTCGAGCTCGGGCAACTAGAGTTACGTCACACGCAGGGAGAGGGAAGCATGATGAGGCCTTGTGTTATCTATGTGGTGTTGGCCTGGCCCGCGATGCTCACCAACGCTCTCCCTCCGCCGGAGAAAGCGCGCCTCCGCGTAGTATGTTCAGAGAGAGAAAAAAAAAAAGGAATTCTCGCGCTTATCGAAAAAGTACCTCTTTAGTTTTTTTATGTGTTTTGGCTGAGGGCTTCCTTTACCCAATGCATATGAAATTGCTGTTCTATGTCAACCGCTTCATTTTCAAAATGGGCTGTAAAAACGTCAAACTTTGCGAAAATTGCCAGGCTTAAGGTGTACTATGGCAAAAACTACTGCATTGACGGCTTTGAAAACCAGCTGGCTTGCGGAATGGGTCTTCGAGAACAGCCACAAAGTTTTCAAGAATTCCAGCTGCTACGTAAAATATATTTAAAAAATCGAAAAATCGCAAGAAAAAGCGCCGATAGCCGGAGCATTTTAGGGCACGAAAAGTTGAAAGTTCCGAAAGATTGCTTTTTCAGCACATTTTCCGAACCCAGTCGTCTGTTTCAGCACCATAATTATGCGTGTAACGCGAGCGATGCATCAGCCCGATTATTTCAAACATACTATGGTTTACGTGCTTACCGAAAACTTTGACCCCGCGTAAAATGACAGGGGTCTGAGTATTCCCAGTAAAACTTTGAGAAATGTCTATTTATACCATAGGGTATGCACGAAAATCTTTGGTCCAGAAGTGCGGGGGTCGAGCAGGACCTTTGGATCATTTGGCGTGGAATGACCCAGTTTGGACTCCAAAGCGATGCGAAACTTAATAACTCCTTGTCAGGCATGCTTGTACGCGAAGCGTAGAATAAAATGTTAATGTGTATAAAAGAAAATGGTGCGTACTTTCTTATTATTTCGTATTGGCATTCTACTGCGCAACATCTATACCTTCGTATTCGCATTCTATTGTGCAATGTCCATAACTTTGTATTGCATTCTTATTGCATAATGTCACTAGAAAGTTTTCAATACAAGCACGGTGGCCAATTTGGAATACAAAGCCAATAGAGAATCAAGAGGATCCTATTCGCATCTAATTGTGCTCTTTTTGTCTCCTATTGTGTTTTGTCAATTGCTATTTCTTTACATTGGCCAAAGCATTTTTATAAGTGGTAGGTATTTCAAGAGCGGATTCTTGAATTTCTGACGACTTAGTGTGTGTACTCACACGTTGTCGATGGCATCTCTGTACGGCGCCGCTTTCGGTAAGACACCTGCCATTGGTTGGAAATTGATGATTGACTCTTGCGGAATGTGCATTGTTCCAGGGTACATATAGGGCAGAACCTCTGCCTCATCGCCGGTCAGAAAGAGCACGGCTGTTCCGTTGGCAACATGTGGCTGACATTCATAGCCCGCCTTCGTCACACTGGGTGGAAGCGAAATGGCAGCTCCTATCTGACAGCCGATCCGGGTATCACATAGAGTAACCTGAGAGCAATGCAACAAATAAGGTTCAGTCCATCATCCATACGCTGTAGGGTGAACTTGCCCAATTTGGATTGCCGCATAAATTGTACCGATACTATTTTCGCCAAACTGTCACCGTGTAGACGAGGTTCAGGAGCAGCAGGAACGGTACCAGTCGAAGCGAGCGCGTTTATACGCCTCTCGTAAAATACGCGATTGATTTTTTTTCTGTGTCTCACTCATGCAAGTGTACGCCTCCTTTAGTGTAAGGTATTCTGCGTTCTCTGGTGTTGGCGTTCACACTCATCTTTGCACTGCTGGGAAGTACATGCAGCACGAGTTATCTTCTTAGCAGTGTGTGCTCACGGACATCTTTCATTGGTGATAATGCTTAGAAAGGCAAACAGTGTTGCCTAGTTGATCCACTACGCGTGTGCTATAATAAACCACCGTGCTTTCGCTCCATGCAAGCACTAGCGTATCTAAACGGTTAAGCCCTAGATCAGAACAAAATCAGTCACTGACACCTAGGATAGAGATATCAAAGAGTGCCGGCACTACACCGTGTTACGTTTTTTTAAGTTGTGTAAGTGATCCAATAAATGGAGCGTTTTCCCAAATTGAATTTGGCTTTACCAGAATTGGACCCTCTATAGAAAATACTCCATTTTATATTGCAAATTAAAGGTTCGCCGACAAACCAGAAACGTTCTGAATATTTGGAACTAGTTATTGAAACCAATGTGATAGCGTACGTCTCTTATGCACAGATGACAACATAATAGACGAGTGCATAACTAAGCAACGCGACAATTAACACGGGCGGACGACACATACACAGTGGAGGTCACGCACTGAACACCTGTCGTCGTACCTCAGTTGCAGTCACTGCAGCTACGGTTGTACAAATTATGCAGCTTTCTCTGAGCTCTACTAGCTTTTGGTCCAGGCGACGCGCACGTAGTATTAGAGGCCTGCATTTATTATAAATTGAGAGACTGAAACCCTAGTTTTCGCTAGTGGTTCCGATGTAGGCAAGTTTACCCTACGACATGGCACTTATAAAGCGCAGACGTTAGCTTACAGATATCGCAGTGCTGGCGATGCCGTTAACTTGGTAGCAAGCTCTTATCCTCCCATTTCGTAACGCATGCACTAGCTGGTCGTTGTTGTCAATTACAGGTCCCATGATGGGTCTGGTCACGAATGATATCAGAGGTCCCGTGAAACAGGAACAGACAATGATGGCAAAGACGTAAAGCGAGCCCAGAAGCATGCGCACACTCAAGTGGGGGGCGCGGGTGAGGGTTCCACCTGGAATGTAATGAGTTTTGAGCAGTTTCTGTTTCGCGATGCCGTACTTCGCGCTCAATCTAAAGCTAAGCCCTGTTCAGCCTAAGAACGGCGTAGCGTTCGCACATTATTGCTTGGTACCTCCATGGGCGAAAGACGAGGAGTACTAAGGGGTATACGAGAGAGGAGAAAATTGTGTGCAAAGTAGCCTTTGAATACGTTTTAGATTCTTAGGGGTTTTGGAGTCAATCGAAGACAAGGCAAGGATAGCGTATTTGTTGTAGATAGGCACTATTGAAGAACGACCCTTTTCAAATAATGCACTCTCGTAAGTGACACGCTACATGAGAAGGCCAACTAGAGAGTACTGTAGACCCAAACATTAGGCCATTTTTGGAGGGTACGTGCGCATCTGTCCAGGCATAGCAAAGTTGCCCTTTCAAAGGCTATTTTGCAACTGTACAACTGAAACCGGAACTCTAAATGCCGCATTATGTGGTTGACCCCCAATTTCGGCTTCATTTGTCCAGTTTGTCAAATCCCCTCCTCTCAACGGTTCTCCCATGAGTAACTCAAAGCACTATGTCGATTTCGTTCCCCCTCCTAAAGAAAACAAAATACGAAAACATGCTACCTAGCATTTCATGAAGCATGACGCACAAACATAAACGAGACACGAAGAGCCATTTCCCACCAGTGTGTTCGCGCATATCAACCTTGCAATGTGATTGAAGTTCCACTAGAGTCTCCGTGTCGTGTCTTCAGAATCTGACAGAATTGATGCCATTACAATTCATGTGTCTCACACTGCACTCTCTATGTGAAACGGAACCATCATAAAATTAATTTCTAATTTTGAGAGATATGACGTCATAGTATACGCAATCTGCAATGCCTTATCAACATTGCGTCTGGCAACATTGCTCCCGAATTTCGATTTTCGGCTGCTCACCCCTTCGTGGGTGTGAGGAGATTGAGGAAGGAGGCATTTCAACATGGACTACATGAGGAATCCTGGGAGGATACAGTTACGCATCCTATGATGCTGGACCGAAAGCGAATAACATCGCGCTGCTCTTTATCGGCTTCCTTCTAAAATCCATGGAAGCACGGAATGTTTACTGACGCCATGTGTACTTTGCCTTCTCAGTCTTTGAGCGAGGTTGATTTATCATGCGAAATATGTTTTTTTGTTTTGTCCAAAGTGGCGCCTGAACTAGGACTGCAAGTCTCGTTCAATGCGCCAGGCTTCATATGAAGAGTAGGCACATCCCCAAGAACACACTGTCATCCCAGGGCTATCCTAAGGTTATCAGATGGCGATAGGGATGGCATCCCTGGGATGTCAAAATCTTATCCTCAGAGTATCATAATACTGCAACTTTAGCATTTGAGATGACGTCCCCGAGGCTGTCCCTCGCTCCTCCCCAGGCACCAATTTCGGACACAAGGACGTGGAGCAGAAAGCTTTCCCTCACTTCCCTGTTTTGATTGGTTTCACTTTGCTATTTCTGGCACGCACACCCGTTAAGTGCATACAGTAGTTACATCAAATTGCAGTGACACCAAAGTTATGGCGGCATTTTTATTGTCCCAGTGAGAAAAAAAAATCTTGTCAGGGGGTCTGAGTCCGAAGCCAAAGCAGATACCAGATACTACGTATTGCTATAACGCGACCTTCCGCAAATTCGAGGGTTGTGCTGGCCTGCAACACAAGGGGGGGGGGGGGGGGGGGGAGAAGCGTGAGCTGTCCATGTTTCTTTCGATTACACAAAGAAAAAATGCTCAAAGCAAGGAATTGATTGAAGTATTAGCTCTGCATCATTTCAAAGTCTATGTTTGCTATTCCCTTTGGTTTTAGACATTCCGGTAGGACATTTGGAAGTCAAAAGCAGTGAGACAGAAGCGCGCGTTTCAGTCCTCTCCTTTCTTTTTTTCTTAATAAACATATCCCCCCCCTTTCCACGAGAAATGCTCCATGTATCATAGACAGTCATGCTTTTTCGAGGCAGATAATTTGACGCTGGACCAACCTTTATTTCAGAAAACGTCAGTAAGGTCCCAGGATCGGCCACAAAATCAAAACAAATGTGTTAACACATTTGTTTTGTGCACAGACTCCCTAAATTTAGGGAGTTTGAGCAGGGAAACTAAACAAAGTATATATTTCTATATATAAAGTTATGAAGGAATGAAAGGCAAACAACGAAGGGGGGGATTAACGGGGAAATAACAAGGAAATTAACGGCGGGAAAAAACGGGGCAGTTTATTACAATTTAAACTACCGTATTTTCACGCGTATTGACCGCACCGCAGATAAGCCGCAGGACTCGTTTTTAGATACATTTTGAAAATGTTTTTGCAGATAAGCAGCGGGTAATACGACGCGACTGCTTTGTGCGCTAAACCATTGATGCACAAACAAAATCAATAGAGACGCTCAACGCTCGTCGACGCCGTACTGCCTGCCAGCTACCCTATTCCCGTACTGGTCCGCGACGTCGACGACTTTTAGTTTGAAGCCGCTGTCGTAGGTGTGCCTCCGCGTTGGAGCCATGCCTCACCTCTTAACTGCCGTGCCCGTGTCCACGAATGCTGGTGCTCTGGTCAAATGAGAACTGACGCTTAGCTGACCACGTTTCATCCTGATGTCAGGTGTATTGAACCCTTCCAGTGGGTCTGCCGACAAAGGAGACCGTAGGGAAGGCCATAAACCCTGTGGTCCACATTCCGGTGTCGGCATAATGTATAACAAAGGAGGTCAGTTCTAGTGTTCTACTAAGATCGGATGGTGCCCTTGTTGTGTGTTTTTCGTGGATTGACGAGTTAGTGGTGTTCCAGGAGACATTAACCACTGTCACCCCTTTTGTTAAAGCTGCGTGGGGGAATGTATTCGGAAGGTCAGTCCACTCGAATGTGGACCCGCCCCTGTTCGGTATTGTTCGTGCACTGGCAGGGCGGTCCTGCTCCTAAAAACATGAGGCACTGCCGGCCCTTTCGTTTAATCCGGGGTATGGGGAAAATACCGGGGAAAAATAGCCATCGGATAAGCCGCAGAGCGTCCGCGGAAAAAAAAAATCACGCATAAGCCGCGGCTAATACGCGTGAAAATACGGTAATAGAAATATACCTAGGGGTATGGTCAACGTTGCGGCGGAAGCTCCGCCTTCTTCAGGACTAAGGCCTTAGTCCTGAAGAAGGCGGAGCTTCCGCCGCAACGTTGACATGTTGAAATGTTGATAACGTTGACAACATGGATCACCAGCTGCCAAGGAAATATTTTTTACACGAATTTGCTGCCTGGAGGTAGAGGTTCCGCAAGCGGCGGGGGTTGATGTGGTGGAATGAAGGCTGTCGACATGTGCGGGGTGTCTCGTGATCACAGGCCGGGATTCATTATTCATTAAGCCTTACTCTTGGAAGTGGAGCGCCACGTTCTTCCTTCAAACAAGTCGTAACATAGGTGACACAACCACGACTTATGTGAGAAGCGCAAATGGGTAAATAATTGATTCTGGACTTGTTGTCCGCTTTCAGTGCCTGTTGCTGGGTTGCATACCCCAAATTGTGTTTTCGAGGAAGAAGCGATCCTTACAGCACTATCAGCGAATAATAAGCACTAAGAAATTCCCAATTCGTGTATTTTAATAACTGCTTTTTATTCTTTGTAGGAGATCGACTGAGCTTTTGGTGTTGTCTAGTTGAACCCTCTCGTTTTTCTGTGTTTCAAGATGTAGTTGTGTTCCGTTTCTAGCTTCTGAGCCATTGTAATGAGAAGTGCTCTGCGACAGTGTACGCGAGGTGGTGGAGGTTCACCGTGTGTTTTGTTCTTTTTGCTGGGTGGTGCGGCAGTATAACATTTCGCTTTTCGGGCAGTGAAGTGAAGCACAGATCTCTCTGAAAAATATTCCATTCCGTCTGACCATGACCACTCAAATGTCATGTACAGTGCGGGAAACCTATAAACGGGCTTGTGCTTACATAAAAATAAGTGTCATTATGTATGGCATCTACAGCAGGTATAGAGCTCCTGCATAAAAAGAAAGGGAATTACGGGAAACTTGCCTCCCAATTTTTGTACAGAGTGTTAGGGCGGTTACATTGCATATATACCTGTGTTGTTTAGACGTAAATTGATGCACGGTTTTACTTTACGTGACCCAGGCGAAAATCTGGACTGGTCCCAGAATGGTTCGAGTAGAATCTGGACTGGTTCCAGTTGGATATGTTTGATGGTCCCGGAATGGTCCCAGCTGGATTCCCAAGTGGGGTGGCTGGTTCCACTTTGGTGACATCAGTGGCACCACTCTGGTCTTAGATGGTTACAGATGTTCCAGCTGGAGCCCCATAGGTACCATTTTCTTCCCAGAATGGTCACTTGATACTCCAAGTTGGGCAGCTTCCCCCTTTGAGATTTCATCTTGTCCACACTTGGCATATATCCTTCTGGTTTTGTTTGATCTATTACTCTGATCAATTTTAGCACATGCGTGATCTCTTTTTATTGCTGTTTATCCAGGTGCGCGCGTCTGTGATCAAATATATGCTGTATTCCTGGAACTCCAATTCGTGCACATACTGTCATCTGAAGGTGAATATCATCACAAGATATTAAGTACCGGAGAAATGTAAAAAAATACATCTCAACACCAAGAAAAATTAAGCTAAATAACCCGAAGAAAGACAACAAAAAAAAATGAAGAAAAGGTAATTGCCGAGGCTGATGGATTGTGAAGACGACAGGCTACAAATTCAAGCTTCAATAAACGGTGAGAGCCGAGAGGGAGAGGAGAGGGCGAGAGGCGAGAGTGGCAGGCAACTGGTGGCAGCAGAGGAGGCACTTTCCCGCCATATTCCGGCTACTTACTTTCCATTGGCTCCGGTCGCCCACGTGACCTTTCTCAGTCATGATTGGCTGGGGCTCATTTGACCGGTGGATGCGCTCGCGTTCGTTTCCTCCGAGGCGCCGACCCGTCTGACCGTTGTGCAGCTGGCGTCTACGTGGGCAGACGGGGATTTCGTTTCGTGGATTTCGAAGATGTTCGAGCCATAGATGAACGCCGGAATGAAAGTTTAGCAGACAAAGGTGTGATGGATGTCTGTGATCAAACGTTTTAATACTGCCGCCTAAGAGTGTGCATAACTGAGGTGCGCCTTGTCCCGTATTACATCACTTTCTGCTGGTTATCATTCATTACCTGGTTGATGTGCTATTCTGTATGGCATTACTAGTTGAGCTTTGTTCCCCTATTTGAATGTGTCTGATGTGTAGTACACTGGTGTGCATAAAAAAGAAAACAGCAAGTATCGCGTACGCCGGGTTCCTCGAATTTCGTCATTAGTCGACATGTCGCGGCGCGTAACGATAGTATGTCTTACATAGCGTAATCGGCCAATTAACGTTGCCTGGTTCACCATATCATTAACAGATTCCTTTCGTTTTTGTTTTCATTCAGACACCGACAGCTGTTCGTGGCCCTGCGATCCCCGAGCATGTGGCCCCTATCACCTGAAAATTATACAGTTGTGCTAAGATGAAGCGAACGGCTCCTGCGCCTCATTACGTGCTATGCATGTGTATATAATATCTACTTTCTCCAAACCGAATAGGTTCCTTTAAAGATTGTATAATATGATAGTCACGCTTTCTGTTGTTCTGCTGTATTTATTCTTTATTTATTCTGAAGTATTCTATAATAATCGTGTAGATTTACTTACATTCAAATGTTGCTTCTTGTTTATATGTTTACCGTGTCAATAAATTGGTACCTGTGAATTCCTTCGTCTTCTGGATTTTCATTTTCTGCTTCCCGAATCTCGATAATATTAGCAGATGGCTTGGCGAAGCGCCCGGAACAGAGGGGGAGGGAGAATCCGAGTAAGAGGGTATAGGAGAGGGCAGGCAGCGCACATGCGCAGTTCGATCAGTCAGCGCGCGCTTTTTGGCGCCGTTTTCCGGCTAGTTCTTCGCGATTCGCTACGGATGATCACGTGGCCAAGGGGGGCGGTGGTTTTCGTGGCGAAACTGTGGAAGCTACAGCTGCACTCCACTGGTGGCAGTTGCAACTTGGACGCATCGCAGCAAGTTGGTTTTGTCTTCAGTTGCCGTCGCAAGGATGGTGTATCTCCTGTGCAGTATTTGCGTGTGTTTTGGAGCGCTTTTTTTAAGAGAATGCGATGACCATGGTTCCTCTGCAACACATTGTCGATTTCCCGGAAGAGTTTTGACGCTAAGAAGACGTAAACGGCGTAGGGGCAAGAACGCACTGCGAAACGCCAATCGGACTGCACGTCGCGAATGTTTGTAGGTATGAGTGATGACCATGATGTTTTGATTACTATTAATTAGATGTTTCAATTTAGAAACTGAGGAGGAACTTGAAGAGAAACAGGATAAGAAGATTCCAAACGTACGGTGAAGAGGAAGGGGGTGTATGTCGCGACCTGCATGGAAAACACGAGTGTCATGTGTCATCTTCTCTAAGAAAATACAAGATGTGAGATGGCCAACGAACGGAAGCTTCCTGTGGTCCGTGAGTGCATCGCACAGTCAGGCATATGCTTTGTCTAGACACAGTGATCAGACTTATACTACGTAGTATCTACATGTAGAGATGTATTATTTCTTTCTGCTCAGTGTATACTTTTCGCAGAATAAACGGTATTTACTTGAGCAATATGTGTATTTCTACGGATTATTTTCAGTCATGCATTCAGTGGCCCCAGCTGCTAAGTGGCCGGATCCCGGACCACTTAGCAGAGGGGATCACTGGATCAGTTCCACTGGTTCCACTTCAAGTGGGACCATCGTGAAACTGCTTCCACTTTCAACTGGTCCCAGTCACTAAGTGGTCCCACACTCAAAGTGGGACCTGTCCAATAAACCACTTTGAAGTGGTCCCACTCCCGATTTTTGCCTGGGGATGTATCACATCTGCACTAGAGCAGAAACATTTATACAAACGGTGCCGTTCTTGACTCGTACTACATACCGGCCGACAGCGTACACAAGCGCCCTGTTGCATGATCTCCCTTGTTTCAGCGTTTTGGTACTGTTCGGCGCCGTGCTGAGTACAAAAATATTGGAGTTTATTACTTTGGAGTGTGTTCCTAATGACACCTAGCACTGATTGAAACCCATTCCTCAAGTACAGTGTTCCCAATTTCGCGGTTTTATAATCAAATTTAGCGACTTTCGGCAGTGCTCGGCGACGTTTTCTTTCGTATACTGGGATACGCCACTTTTTTAATCACTTTGCACGACTGGGGGACAGCAATGGCGAGCAGGAAGACTGGGTTACCTTTACTTTGCACGTCATTGAAAGATTCCCCGGTTCAGGGTGGTAGCACATAGACAAAGGGAAACAAGTGAGACTTGACAAATTTAGTTCATACAATATTTGTGAAACGACCCAGGCAGCACAGCGCGACGACCCAACGTCGGTGCGCCGGCGGCGACCGATCCGACCGGGTCGGCTCCCGACCATGGTCCGGCATACGGTTTGCAACACGGGGATGTTAATGGTCCGTTGTCGGCAGCCTGCATCGTACCCCAACGATTTCCCGAGGTGCAATCAATACACACTTACGGGTACCTTCTTCCCCCACACGAGAGTTAATTTGCGCGATTTTTAAAACAAAATCAATATGTCATTGTTGAAAACTCTTTATTGCATCATAGTCACCAGCTACATGAGTTCTATGACATCACTCCACCAGCAATGAAAAAATGAGTGTTGCATTGAAAGTATACAATCACCAGTCCCGCATATGTACTATTTACTTCACAAATATTCACTTAACAAAGGTTATATGGGAATGAGGTAGAAGTTGGATCTCGTTGCCAGTTAAGTTAGACTGTTGAAAGATGGAAGTCACTGAAAAGATTAGTCAGAACATAATTGTCTCAAGTTATACTGTGCAAGAATTGTAGGCCTGTTTCACGTCAACTCAGGCAGGGAGGTCCCATGGACCTCCCGGATTTTCATTATTTTTTTTTTATATTCAGAAGCTCATCGTACATGATTATCAACATGGGTAAAATTAATCGTTTCTACCGAATACTTTCCGTGCAAAAAAAATCGAGAAATTCATCCCTGAATTCGAGTGTTGCAGTTTTGTCGTGTTTGCACGTGTATACCTCCTGGGTTTTAAAAGATATCGTAGTGAATTTTTTTTATGCTTTAGTATACCTACAAGCCAGCAGTCCGAGCGCAAATTTTGGCGCACAAGTGCAACACTGTCTTTTGTAAAAAGCGGCGAACATGCTCTCTCGCGCAGTTTCGTTCCAACTTCGACGCTTCTTGCTCTGGCTGTAGATGTCTCCAACACGTTCGTACACAGAGTAGGGCCGCGTTTTAACGCGCTAATCACCAGTATACGCCTTTTGAAGCAGATTTTTTTGTGTTAGATGAAAGGCGTAACATCCGGCCTTGTCCGGACAAAATATACATGAAATCAAGAAGTGCTTTTTTGAGAAATACACGCGCAAAATCCATGTTTTTTCGAAATATGCCTAAACATTTGCCTATTTCAGCACATACCGCTAGGAGGTATATGCAGGATAGATATATCAGATGAAAGAACATTAAAAGCTGAGTGAGCTGATACGAAGTATTGCCGTCAGGGACATCTATAGCCAGAGAAATCACGCGACGAATTGGGACAAAACTGCACAAGAGGGCATGTTCGCCATTTTTTATGGCACACAGCGTTGCACCTCTGCGCGCCAAAATTTGCGCTCTGACAGCTGGCCTGTAGGCATAATAAAGCAGCAAAAAAATTCACAACAATATATTTTAACGCCCGGGAGATATACGCGTGCAAACGCGGCAAAACTGAAACATTCGAATTCAGGGCAGGAGTTTCTCGATTTTTTTGCACGAAAGTTACTCCGTAGAAATTATTCATTTTACCGCTGTTGATTATAATATACGATGAGCTTGTAAATATAAAAAAATACTGAAAACCCAGGAGGTCGATGGGACCTCGCCGCCTGAACTGACGTGCAACCGGCCTGTAACTAAATTTCAAATGCAGTTACACGTAATAAAACTTAATGAAAATTGACGTGAAGTTCCTAATCTACTTTAGAAATGTAAGAAGTTACCTTCAAGTTACTTTCAACTCAATATACATACTTTTTAGTTATTGACCTGTCTATATGGTTAATTCAGACCTTGCTGTCACAATGGGCGATTCAAGGCGTTTCGCAATAGTCTTGATATACAGAATACACAGAATACACTGCTTATCGTTAAGATGCGCCACACCTGAGCTTCCTAATGCACGGCTAAATCATAATTTGTAACGTTCACCGTGTAACACAAGGGCGCGTGTCATCTTTCATCTCAAATCATGGGGGGAGGGGGGTGGGGACTCAGCCTGCGATGTTTGTAGATGAGAATCAAACAAAAGGAACTTGGAACTTTCTCCAAGTTACTCTGACAAACTTACCAACCCACCAAAAAAAAAAAAAGAGAAATGAACGAACTCCTCAAGAAGTTACTGGAGCTCGAAAGCAACGAGCTTAGCAAAAAGTTGCTGAAAATTGCTAAGTTGAGTAGCTTAGTTACGGTATCGAGTTACTGGTAACGAGTTACCCCCAACAACATGGAACACGTGAACAACTTGAGAATCCGTATGACATGTGTCATAATCGTTCCACCCTCTTTAAGAAAATAGAAAATATTTGTGCACCTTTGCTAACACGAGGGCAATATATATACAATTTGAGAACCAATATGGCACATGTAGTGTGACTTGTACCTTTAAAAGAACTGTGAAAAATATTAATATATTAAAAAGATGCCCTTTCTTATACATTGGTTTTCTTGCTATGAAGGCCCCTTATTTTGGATACCCGAAGTCCTTTTAAAAGAAAAACAACACAGCATACCAGATTGTATTCCTTTGAAGCAAATGTCACAGCGCGATAGCTTCATAGTGTTGCAACTGAAGTGCGGGGTGGATTCTGAAAGTGGAAGACAGCTTGAGGTCAGGATTACACTGAGAAAAGTACACCACACCACGAGACGCACACGCTATTGAATACAGACCAAATAGCTAAACTTACAGTTGCCAGCATGACATGACAAGATCCGCTAGAAAAATCTTGACCATCATCACTGGCTCTGAGGCAGAGATCTGGTGTGGTGGGCACATCAGTGAGGCATTGATCGAGGCATTGATTTCTTAAGCACACTCTGGTAGTGGTCCAGCATGACATTCTGAATAAAAGATCAGGATAGCTTTCATTCACTCACAATTTGAACCAAATTGACATGTCATGCGTCGATCATATTACGCAAACGGATTAAAGCGGAATAATTTATTCACTTCGGAAGTTTCTTTTCTTTTTATTTAGAATGGCTACAAAAACGAACCTTGAGCTGAAGTCCTCCAGCATTCCAGTTTTGTAGGCACGCAGGAGTTGGAAAGCACAGCTGCAGCACGCAGTCGTCCTGAGAAATGGTTCTATTTCGTTTGATGTCAAATACACAATACATACAATTCCACATTTTGCTGAACCACATTTTCACCAAAACATATTCCATTATCCTAAAAGCAACGCAAAACCCACAATGGATCACTGAAATCGAAACTATGTGATGCTGCGCTGCTAAGTTTCGAGAGAAGCCTTCTAGAATGGTGTCATTCAAGTTGAAAATCATCTATGAGTAACATTTATGAATGCGAGGAATACACAAGAAAAAATAGCACTTACCCCTCGATGAATCGCTAAAAATGTCGGAATTCCTCGAAAGTTTCGGGAGCACGACTGGATACATTCGTTACCCACAACGAGGGCGACGGGGACTCCGACAGTGCAAACACGGTTGGATGATCGAGGAACATCATTGGCCAGATTCGAAACTGTGGGTCACGTGATTGCAAGACAGGGCGCCTGTCAGTCTGGGAAGAGAAATCCGTTGCCGCAGATAGGTCATGTGACTGATTATCGTGAAGTGATCAGATCAGCATCGGGGAGCGATCCTATATTTTGGTCACATGATCAAGATCAGTCCAGACCGGGAAATGATCAGAGCAGCCTCGGGGAGCGATCCTATATTATTGTTTACATGACCAAAAGCAGACCAGACCGGGAAATGATCAGGGCACAGTCGGGGGACGACCTTATGTTCGCGTGCGCTCTATACCTCCTCCGTTCCCACACCGCTGGGAACCAGTCGGGCACGACCCCCCGTTCAGGAGCCGAAGCCCCCATTGCGTTCCCATTCTTTTCCCGAGGGTCTGTGCTGCCTGGGGATCGTTGGAACTGCTCACAATACTGCTACGTGCTCGAGATGGTAGCAGTGGCTGAGGATAACTTCCCGCTGATCTTAACAGATTGTGTTGTTGTTTTGCGATCTTAACAGGTTTCTGTTGTTTTTCTTAACATAAATCCTGGCTCATTGTCTCATTACACTAGTAGTAAGCACTGAACCACCACGTATCAGGAAACACGGAAGGGACTTGAACACCATTAAAATAGCCATTAAATTACAACTAGGACCCTCACAGTAATTGGGATTATCCACTGAGTCAGCACAGTAACTGGGGAGTATCTAAGTTGTAACCAAAATCCCCCTGAATGTTCCCAGATATTCGTGGTCATGAAAAATAGACAGAAATAGAGTGGAGAGAAACTTTTTTTTTTTAAATGAACGATGCTGTGTCGAAATGGCTGACCACAGACCACCATGTTGCTTGTTGGCGGCTGGTAGTCGCAGAGATTGACGACAAGCGACTTCGTAGTTCCAAGGCATCACAGCAGATAGTGCCACTGTTACCCTCACGGCTATATTTATTTATTTATTTATTTATTTATATATTATTATTTATATATATGCATGGAAGACGGAAAAAACGACAAAACACTTGAGACAGGTAAAAATTGCAACAAGAAAGACACTGCTAAACAAGTTTAAACATGTGAGAGCACATACAAAACATCGGGGGAAAGCCCTAACCTCTACAGTGAATGCTAAACACGCGACGAGCGCTTAAGGGGAGTGCTTAGCCCTAATCGGTGCATAATAGCACAATGCTACGAAACTCCACGACTCAAGATAAAAAAAAGCAACAAAATTCTAGGAAGGCAGTGCCAATGAAGTTCAGTGATGCAGGGAAAAGGCCTAACCGCTAGAAATCCGATGGCACAGAGATAACACTACACATTGGGGAAAAGGCTTGAGACGAGCGATAAGGCTTGACTGCAGCATCACTGTATAACGCTACGATATTCAATGGCTAACACAAGATGAAAACTACAAAACGCTAGGCGCAGGGTACAATTGAATGCCACTAAATGTATGACACCAGAGAGAAAAGGCTTAAAGGAGTGCATAGGGCCATCCAAAAAATTTTCAGGTTAAGACGTATGATAAAAGTATGTGTGTCATTTTACCGAATGGCGCTAAATGTTTTGATGTGTGCACTTTGTTTCCCAGAAAACAACTCACATAAACATGGGTCCGCGCCTTCACCCTTAACTCGCCACTCTGGGTATTACGAGGAGGAGAAGGTATGCTGCACGTCACCGATGATGTTATAAGGAGAACTCGTTCTGGTTCGCCAGTCAGTGGGGGTCAGCGCCTCATCCCTTTGCCGCCGTAAACCAGTTTTTACAGTTCTCCCAGAGGATTGGGGATAGAAGGAGCGGCCGAATCATTACCGAGCGAGGAGAAAGGCATTTTCAGAACCCCGAACAGCCGAGTAGCAGACGACAGAGGAGTAGCAGACAACATTTCTCTAGACCAATCAGCAAGCATTCTCCTTATAGTGTCAGCGCGAGGTTCCAGGCAGATCACAGGCTGGTACTGCTCTTCATCGCCGTTGCGCACGGTCGCTTTTTGCGGTGTACTTTAAATTCAATTTCTGCAATAATTATAACACTGTGATGTGAATTACTTCGCACGGTGCATCTTACTGGTCTACTTGACAGTTTTATAGGAAGAAAACTGGGTGTTAAAAACGACTTCGGTGCTACTTTAAGACGCTCAACGCTACGAAGTTCAGCGGAGATGACAGCGAGGAAGTCCTGGTAAACAAGGCGAGTCATGCGGGGGAAAAGCTTAAGACGAGCCCAGAGCTAGGTAAAATTACGCCAAGACCAGACGCGTAGCTAAAAAGGCCTAACCGCTGCAGCAAATCACTCACCTTTTCCCCATGGAGGAAGTGCCCTACATCTACAGGGACGAATGTCGTGGCGTGGCAAAAACGCCGCTCTCCCTGCAAAAGCCAGTGCTCGACTGACAAAAGCGCCTCTCCGTGAACGTACATATCAGCGCAGGCCTAGCACCCCCTGCGCCGACGCGGTCCGCCGGCAGCCAGCGGTCTTCCCCTCGTGCACGCACTCCCTGTAGCACTGACTTTCAGTGTCACTCTCCTTTCTCTGCACGTGCTTCTAGTGGCGGCAGGTTGCTTCCCTTTTCTGGTTTCACTCTCGTTTCTTTGTGCATATTTGTTTGAAAACACTCCATCAAAGGAGCGGACACTGTGCTCGTGTCATCATTCTGACCTATACATGGAAAATACCATGAGTGGTTTATTCTCCTGCCTTTCTCGTCTGCGTCAGCTAAAGACTAAAAACAAGAAAGTTTGCGAATTTATCTGTGGTATCGTGGAGGAAGCCTTTCAAGTGCACCACCTGGAATGGTTGGAAGCACGTCAATAGTCTGTCAGGAAAAGAGGAAGGGGCTCATCCGCATCTTAGCGTCGGAGAGACTGACGACAAACTAGTCCAAATTTAGCCGGGATAATCTGTACTGAGAACGCAGTTCGTATGTAGAGGAGAATGCATAAATAAAAGAGAGGCATTTCTCTACAAGACTCAGACTCTTCGTTTTCTTTGCACAAGTGTATACACGTGCCATGTCTGCCTTCAACCCGTTTTGTTTCCGACATCCTCTTTGTTGTATGTTAATTGGTCCCTCCATGTGCAGTAAAGCCACGTTCGTAACAAATATATTGAGGAACCTGAATGACATCGTGGAGGGTCACTGTCACAAATATTCTACGTGCAGAAATATGCATCACTGAGCACGCAGGATGAATTTGGGACTCTGTGAAATTTACCACGAAGCTACCACGAGAGTGCCGTTCTCAGCGTCCACCAGATGGAACACTTTGGGCAACCGCTATTTGGAAGAAAAACACTGGAGTATTTTCTGGACGCATATAAACAAGCGTTGTCGTCGCCCCACGCTTATTTACTTGTGAGGATCACAGGTTGCGTAGAAATATCCTTCCGGGAGAACGTGATTATATCTATGCCCTGAATCGTCTCCGTCCTCACCTCACTTTACTCAAAGTTCTGTCCACTCTACCGCCTCCGCACCCTAGCGACATCTTGAGACGTTCTTCTTCGTCCGACATGAGACACATCTCCAAAATTTTCCTCAATTTACTGAATGGAAAGGTGACGGTGTCTCCAGTTATGTTCACACGTTTGAAGAAGCATAAACACTCTTTGCATCAGGTCGCCTACAAAACATTCACAAGAATCTGCAACGTTTAAAGCACTATTTGTCTCAGCAGCAAGGGCAGGGCATTCTTTCATTGGTGGTTCCTCTGCTGCTTTCCTGTGTTTTGAACCTTTTTACTACCCCATCCAATGGCCAACGGAATTTGATGTGACCAGCTCCATCGGAAACATTGTTTCCTTGATGGAGAGTGACAACGTCAAGGGCCCTTTATCGTATATTCAAGCTGTACAAATTCGGTTCCTACGACAAAAAAAGCAAAAAAAAACAAGACGTCCAACGCTATGAATGACTTTGACTACTCGCTCCTCTCTTCAGAGGTCGACGAAGACGAAGTGGAAAGGGTAGTCTCAGAATTGAAAAAAGATTATTTTCTGGGCTCACGAGAGTTCTGTCTCTGTCTCGGGCAAGGCCATCAGGCACTCCTCCGTTTATGAACTCATTAATCTCTCAATCATTTCTCAACTCAATCATTTCCCTCAACTCAATCATTTCTCAACTCAATCTCTCTCAACTCAATCATTTTGTTGCAATGTAAGACAGGGAAGAAACCTTCCTGGTTCCCAAAAGTCTTGAAAACTCTTGCGGCTGATTTCCCTGCCGAAATCTCAGTAGCAGCAAGCCCCAATAGCGTAGACATGGAGGGATATCAGAAACCTGAAAGGGGTTTGGGCAGCATGGAACGTTACAGAAAAGTCTGTCACTTGAGGAAAGACAAGACTTTCGCCATTTTGAGAAAGTTGAATGCCTACACTCCTCACCATACGGTGAGAAGAAAGTTTAATAGGAGATTAATCATCGCCCTCATGATAAATGACATCTGGCAAATGGATCACAAAGATCTTCCAAAGTATAAGAGGTTTAACAGTAGCTACTATTACATACTCATTGCAATTGATTCCCCTTCCCGTTTTCTGCGTGCCCTTCCGCTAAAGACGAAACATCCTGCTGAAATGAAAAAGGCAATGATGCTACTTTTTCAGGGAGGTAAAGTTCTTACATGCATCTTGTGAGAGAGAGGAGGGGCATTCTACAACAAGACCGTCAAGGAGTAGCTGGCATGAAAGAAGGTCCTCATGTATTCCACCTGCTCTCCTATAGTGAAAGCGTCACAGGCATAACGAGTCATAAGGACTTTGCATGACAGAATATTCTGTAGTTTTAGAGTAGCCGGTAAATACCACTTCGTTCCGCGCTTCCGAAATCAAGCGCGATTACAACCTTAGTGAAAATGTATCTGAGAGGCCTCTCAGGTCTAATATGTTATGGGACTGAGAGGACCTCTCAGGCTGAGAGGTCCTCTCAGGCTGGTGGACCTCTCAGGCTGACCTGTCAGATTGACAGGACCTCTCAGAAGCTAATGCCCAGATCTGACATCGGAACATCAATGTTCAATTTCGCCGTCTACGCTGCACCTGTCGTCGGAGTGGTATAATCATACAGTGCTATGATACACCAGACATAGATACAGACAAGTACATGTCACAAAACTCCACATATATTGAGTTCCTTCGATTGTACAGATACACTCAAGGCATGCACACTGCTATCTGATTATGTAACAGTTATTTCAAATGTCTTACAGAGTTGTGAATATCTAATATTTGTTGAAGGATCGCTCGCAAGAAACTACACGAAACGCTAAATTGCACCAACAGAAACTAGATTTAGCACTTACATGGCTACGAAAGCGTACGAGTCATCATCAACACATACTGTCGTATTCCACAAAGCGTGAACTCATGGGACACATATTCACAATGTCCGTACAGCGGCGATGAAAAATATTCTTGAGGAACTCTGCTTCTCGGTGATCAAGTTCATCAGTTTTACGTATACTTCGGGACTTGCGATGCAACGTCTAGTTTCCCTTGCTTGCGTAAGCCACCAACTAACTGGAGAGATTGGGTTCTCACCACCTTGTGTTCTCACCACCTGTCACTTCGTACGAGATTCATCTGTAAGAAATACAACTTCAAAATGTCAGTGTAAGTCAGTGTGTAGGCATCGAAATATATAACACACCGTTTGGCACCCAGCGCCGTTGGTAACGTTACGTGGTTGGTAATCTTCCTATCGGCGCTCATAATGCGTGTCTGCGAACAGTAGTAAAAGCCTAAAGTGAAGAGGAATGGCTGTCAATCACAAAAGCATATTTGAGACATCGTCTACATACCTCAAAAACAGTTACAATCCCGAAGACAAAATGCAAATTACTTGAGATCCGCGGCCGACGTCCTCACACTTCAACGTTTCAAAACAGACTGATTCAACCGCTGGCGACTGGCCGAAACGCTTCCACTTACGTGCAGTGCAATAATGCACGGATTGCAAGAACAATAGCTTCAAGGGGGGAAGGCAATACAAGGTTATCACGGCACGTGTTCCTTGAAGGAATAATGCACAAACACGTGAAATCTTGCGATCTATTTTCCAAAGCGGACGAGGTAGCATGTTCCGCGGCGCGGAAAACACGTAGCAACTTGCTCTGAGAGGTGTTGCACGACGCACTGTCGCAAAGCTGTCTGAGAGGTCCCCCCAAACCTCTCAGGGCTACATGAATGATCATACAACGTCTTCCAGATGTTCTCTAAGAGGTCCTCTCAGACCCCTCTGTGCTGCCTGAAAGGTCCTACCAGACCTTTCAAGATTTCTTGAAAGGACCTCTCAGACCCTTCAGAAGTGCTAAAGGGTCCTACCAGACCTTTCAAGATTTCTTAAAAGGTCCTCTCAGACCTCTTAGGACTGCTTGAGGGGTCCTCTCAGACCCCTCAGAATTTCGTTGACGGTCCTCTCAGACCTCTTAGGAGTGCTTGAGAGGTCCTCTCAGACCTCTCAGAATTTCTTAAAAGGTCCTCTCAGACCTCTTAAAAAATCCTGAGAGGCCTCTCAGATATATTTTCACTAGGGAACACCACCAAACACAGAACCTTGTGCATCAGCCTGTCTGAAGTCACTCCGGAAAACAAATTGGAATTGTCAATCAATAAAATATATGGGAAGCCCGTCGTAGCCCCCTTGAAAAAGACGCTTAAAGTCAGGGATAAAGTGAGGGTCTCACTGTACAGAGGAGGTTTTCAAAAGAGCTTTGAAGAGAGTTGGTTGCCTCATATTTTCACAGTCTACTGCCTGAGAGACACATGCCCTCTCGTCGTGCATCTTGAAGATTAACAGGGTAAGGAAGTGGACGGATCTTTTTACCGAGAAGACGCACTTGTCATAACCTGCGGCACCAACCAGTCTTGGGCAGTAACAAAAGTGCTGATAAAGAAGAAAGTGAACGATCCTTGGTTTGCTGGTTCGGTTACGACAAAGAACATGTTCCCTGCAGCAACAAGGTCAAGACTGGGAAATGACGTAGGACATCTAGGTTCACTTCCTCTCGAACGCCAGCATGGATAAGTTTCCATCAAATAAACTCAATGCCTTCACGGTAGCTTTTGGTAGTCCGCTTCAGCTTACAGATCACTATAAAGTTAGCCGGATGGATCTCAGCATAAGCAAGGATTTTTTTTTAATATCAGGTGTGAAAAGCAAGATGTGAAACTAAAGGTTTATTTTGAGGACACAGTCAGAACTGAGAGAACTTTCGCCATCATCTCGGACCTAGCAGTCGCCTGCTCACGCTGATGCACTAGCACGCGCAAAAGGAGACAATTTCTGTATCCTATCACGGACTTTCCCGCAGGGTAACATTGCCGCTCTTATTGTTGCCAGCACAGATCGTGGCATGCTCTGCAATCTTTATCAATTTAATTCGGTTATTTAACTGTTTCGTGTTTTGTCGGTTACATTCGCAGTATGCCTATTTTCAACAAAGGGCAATCGAATGGTACACTTTATGAGAGGGGCAGGGGGTACGAGAGCATCTCTTTAAATAACATACAGTATTTTAACCTGTTTCTATTCGAAATCACCTCAGTGACGATTGTTCTCGCGGACAAAATGGGACGACGTTTACCACTGCGATTCAAAGGTGGAACCGATTTAACGTTGCACTTTAAATATGCACCTTAATTCCCCTAAAATAATTCCCATATAAACAGGTCTCCTATTCCAATGAGGTGGCGGCGTCTTGAGTAACATATTTAAGTTTCTCATACCCATCCGACAACAAAACCGATCGCCAAGAAAATGTTGAAGCGCTTGGCATGGAATTTGGCCGACAGCGAAGGAATATCGGGTGCAGTAAAAAAGACAGCCATAGCATCGGGGAGAGACGTGTTGGATTCCATGCAGGAGTTCCGGAAGGTGTCATTTTCCCAGCAAACCATTTGTTGAATTGCATGTTTAAGACAGCCATCATTTATGCGAACAACAAGCTTGTCAGCTCCAACGAGGTGTATCCCTAGAGGAGCATTTTGTACATACACCTTACACCTTTTGTCCTTACACCCTTTTAGGGAGTAAACGCTTGTCACATATACAACTCCCTTTTGGGGTGTACGGATCCACCCCTCAAAAAAGGTGTGCCATTACTCCCTAGATCTAGGGTACAGTAACTCCTTTTTGGGGTGTGCAGATACACCCCTAAAAATGGCATGCCATTACTCGCCTGAAGTAGCGTACAGTAATTCCCTAAAGGGGGTATCTTAGTTACCAGGTTGGGTGCGCGCAATACACTCTGCTGGTGTAACAGTACTCCTTGAGGGGTATGTGGTAACCCCTTGGAAGGGGAACCTACACCCCTCAGGGATGTGCATGCAAACTGCGAGTGAAAGAATGCAAATGAGGTGATAACTCAATTTATTAAATCAGGAAATAGTGTCCGCGAAAGCATACATCACCTCCGCGGTAGGTTTGAACAAGAAATCATTTTGACGATGCAGATGCTTATGATGCAGACAACGCAGTTGCAGTTCTGAGAGAAATGGTGCTCATTGATTAATCCCCACCATTGATGATTAATCCCCATCATATGTTCAAAAAGAGCAAGTGTTTGCTGCAAAGGCGTGGCATATTTCATGTTAAAAACCCAGTACATGCTCATTTGCAATGACACTGCTGATGCTGCATCTACGACATCGAGAGATAGTCCTTCTACACTAACATAGAAGCTGCTCCTAGAAACAGGATCCTCCCCTGTGTAAGTCACCGTAGGATAGCTGTAGTTCTTTTCATTTGGGTCCTGTGACGTAGAGACAAACATTAGCAACTATATCGAGGTACATATATATAAATGCTTTATTTTTCTGCAAGCGTACTTTTTCAAACATTATACGTAACTAAAATATGACATTTGCATATGCATCACTGTGAATATAGCTTAGCACCTGCAATACATTTTGGTTAAAGAAAAATCCCGGCAAGGTGCATCTGATTCAAACTAGGATACGTGGAAATACCTGCCTATCTCAAACCAATGTGCTGATGCAGTCAGATATTATCTCCTGTTCATGTGCTCACTAATTCGAAAGCTACAAGGCCCCATAAGTCAAACAAACCCAACTGAGTTTCTGGGGGACTTATGTATTTATTACTGTAATCAGCACGTTGAGCAGGGATTTACATGTCTGAGTGCTCCGGAAAGCACAGCACAACGGTATCCCAAGAAAGCATGCATACACACACACACACACATGAGTAACACGCAATAATCTGCTTTAAGTCTACATACCAGCTGCATAAGCCACCGCTTCCAATGTTCCTTCACTAGACCTGGAAAGCACTGCAGCACAGCAACGGCAATGCAGTCTATGTGAGAAAAACGGAATCATCTAAGTAATTTTAATCTCCATCCATGAGATGCAGATAGCCACAAAGAGCAAAATCGCTACACAGCTCATGGACTGCTTCATTTTGTTTATGCCAATTAAAATTGTTGTACAGGGCCATTATATCATACATACATTTTTCCTCCCCTTTCAGTTTTTTAATGTTCTCCTGCATACGCTTGACTCCATCGTTCAAAGTCCTTTTCTTGGAAGCAATATCCAACACTTTATGACCGCAAGTCTGTATGACCTACAGTACTGCAGCGTCTGCATCAACACCAGTCAGTCTCTCGAACTCGTTCCGGATCTCGGAAACAAGGAAAATAGATTACTGTGTGTGTAATACATATGCTATGTTTGGAGGAAACTAGAGACGATATAAAGTGCTAACAGGACATTTATTGTATTTTATTAGATATTTTGCAGAAGACAGTAAGCGAGTCAGACTTCAGTGGGCTACGTTCTGACATTTTACAATTACAATATTCATGGTTCTTATACAAATTTTTTGAAGGCTACCTAGACACAGTGTTCATACCCGTGTTTTACGGCCCAGCAGGCAACTTTAATGAAATACCCTGCGACCGTAATTATACACTCATTACACAAAAGGCTTCATTTATGAACAGTCAACGCTTCTCAAAAATTGTTCACAAGTTTCGAAATCGAGGAGGGTCATTCTATGCCTAACATACTGGAGGCGGCGCTTGACCTCCTAAGAAAAAAACAAATGTGTGGACTTCATTACGTATATGACATCGTCCAGAAATTCTGAGGCTGAATTGCTAACTATCCAGATGATGCAGCACTGTACCTTCATCCATGTCAACATATTTGTTGAAGTCTTGATCGAGTACCTGTAGGGCATGCAAAGTTTTTATATGCGTAAATCCTGAGCATGGCTATGTCACGTTTTACGTGCCCCCTGATACGACAGCAATATATGCCATGCAACACCTAATGCCATAATATAGTGAAGCATAACTTTACAGCCCTGCGTTTGTGTTGCGTATAATACCCGGAACGGAAATTTGCCGTTATGTGCGGATGCCAGCGACAGCAACAACAACAAAAACACGCCATTTACTTCTTGACTGGCACCAGAAATGTTCCCTGTTACCTGCACCAGCAAGTCTTCCGTGACCAGCCCAGCAAAAGATGACTCTCTCAGAGAATCCAACACGTCCTTCAGTATTCCGTCACCACGAACCAGTATTTTCTTAGTGGAGACGCCGTAGCTTGCTAAACATACAATGGTGTCGCCTTCCATGACCGAAGCTGCAACGACAGAAATGTTTTGCTGAAAGCCCTTCGTTTCCGCTACGAGGCAAAAGCCACAGCCCTCACGCTTCGACATTTGCGATAGCTAAAGCAGTTGCGGTAACCATAGACCTACCTCCGATAGTTCCTAACGATGTACGTACAACGCTGCTTTCTCCATTTTACATTCGTGTGACAACTTTTTGGAACACCACAAGGGAAAAAGATAAGGATATTTGGCGGACGCGCGTTTCACGGTAATCGTTGAGTTCTTCAATCAACAACTATTTGTCGCCACACAAGACATGCGAAAATAGACTTACCTCCTCATACCGTTCTGTAAACTTCCAGGTGTTGCAGACACCGCATACGAAGCAGACAAGTCACTGTGAACACTTGCACGAGTAGCAACACGCAAAAACACGAGGGACGGTGAACAGCGTCTATGTGCTCGGCATGCGGCATGGCACGCAAGTACGCAAGCGGGCGAGGTGCGCTCATGGGCGAGGAGAGCAAATAAGCATGCGCAGAATTCGAATGATTTGATTTTCTCGCAACTGGGCTCCCGTGAACAAGGCGGCTAGAAAAGGAAAAAGAAACGGCGGTATATTGGTATTTCTCTATTTTTCTTCTTTTTTGTAAGTTTATCGGCCAGGAAAACTATAAGACACCCTATTTAACACTTCTGTCTAGAACGTAACTACCAGCAAATACACTACAATCTGCTCCATTTTTGTATGTCTGTTTTTCGCTTTGACGGCCCATAGCGCCAAATGCGTAAGTTGCTGTGCAAGGTGGTCGCCTGACACAAGAGGGTTCAAGAGAGTGCCTGATACCACGTGTGCTTAGTACCTTACCTGCTTCGGGCGCAGTCTTTTTGTGCAAATTCTGGCACGCATGCTTTTCACTGCTATTTCTTGTGCCATTTTTTAGTGTAGTGGACTGTATACTTTCTTGTTTTAAGATGCTACCGATGTTCTACCAAAAACTAGTAAACAATGACCTATATTTTTCTCTTTCTTGGTTGCATTTCTGTATGTTCGAAATACCAGCACCCCCTTTCGATTCTCCCACAAAAGCTTCTAAATACACAAATGTTGACTTTTAGCAGTTACTGTGTTGTGCAAGACTTTAGTTGAGTTAACTTGAGTTAGTTTGGAAATCAATTTCATCTGTAATGTATCTAAGTTACGTAAAAGTCTATTCATTTGCATCCACTAAATGAAAAGTAAACAATGCTGTCACAATACTGGGAGTGAAATCCCATGATCTCATATTGAGGGCATAAGTGAAGACTGGTCTGTGCTGTACGTACGCTACAACAGGGGAGTTAAAGGGAGTACCGGAACTCCCAAGCGATGACTCGGGGTGTACTGTGCGAGAGAAGGGAGCAAAGGTAACCTAAGGGAGTAAAAGCTGCTTTTACTCCCCACATACACCCCTTTTTTCTTAGCGTGTGCTTCATTCCACACCCCTGACTCTAGACACTGTCCACGTGGCTGGACTCTATGTTGAGGAAGACGTACAATTAAAAAATGATTATGACACATCGTCTCGCCGTCCGAAACAACGATTCGACGCATAGAAAGATGGTTAATACTTTAACCTGGCCGGAGAGACCAATACTAACCTGTTCTAACAGTCGCGCCAGGTGGTACCTGCTGTGGAAATTCGTGTTATTTTATGTTATACAACTAGGAATTTAAACTCATATCAGCCCAAACGACAAGAAAATGTACAATTACGAGGTGGACATTAAAGAGATAATATTACTCTTGAAAAAGGTGCCACTGGCACCTTCTCTGTTTTTGAAATACGAGCGACGCCCTCACATCGCCAACTTCCGCCGAATCACGAAAACAAGTGTTTCAAGTACAGCGCCCTAGCACTCTTGCATCCGTTGAGGAGCAAACCAAACCTTTATGTCATGTACCACAAATAGATGAATCCTTCCAATCCGGTGACGCACGTTACATACTGGCCGCCCTGTTTCCCAGTCACTTACAAGGACATTACCCTGTGGGAGAAAAAAAAATCAAAATATCTGTCTACACCTATGTGTTCGACGAGCAGACGAGTTCGATATCTACCGGACGGGTTGCCTGCACGCTCTATTGGGATAACGCCCATCTGCTCGAGGTTAGGGAGCATTTCTATGGAATCAGAAAACTTAAGATTTTCATGTGACGAACTCACTATTTTTATTCCGAGAAATGCACGAGCAGCTATGAGATGAGAGAGGCGTTGGAGCAGTACAGACATCTGTGTCGAGACGTAAAGACAGTAATTCTCGAGGTGCCAAAAGTGGGTGAGATTGTCACCTTAACCAAGATAGAGTACCTGCATCCCTACACCTATTTTGCCGTATTGGACACGGAGAGCATTTTGGAAGAGGATGCATTTGTTAAGGATGCCGTAAGTGTGCACAGAGGGCTTGTACGGCATCGTTGTAGTGAGAAGTTGCGACAAAAAAAGAATGTGCCTAGATTGCTATTTGGGACCCCATGTGCCAGAATAATACTTGCTCACGCTCAAGGGATTTGGCGATGAAATCGCTAGATTGAACCGCTGTCCCTCGCAGTTGGTCATGAGTGTGGAAGACCAGTTTCGACACGAGTGCACGACTCAATGCGAATTTTGTGGCAACAAATTTAACCAGCACACGTGGAAGGTGTCGCATCACGACCAAACCCACTTCGTAGAGGCCGGTTTCTCCAATCTTGTCACAACGCTGTGTGATATCTGTAACTCTACGTGTCGTAACACCAAACAACTCGCCGTGTGCATGCACATCCTGCAATACGATTTGAGCTCCCTTCCCCAGCACATACACGTTGTAAATCTGGGTGAACCGTGGATCTTAGCTTCAAGTTTGGAAAACATAAGAGGGTTCAACATTGGTGACGTCCAGTTCTGCGATACCACACAGTTTTTCAACCTCTCTTTGTCAAACCTAGTGGAAACGCTGCTTGCCAGCAGTGGCGAGAGCGTCTTTCATTGTGTACATCAAATGTTTGGTGACCGCTTCCGCCGCCTCCTTGGGAAGGGCAGTTATCCGTACACCTTTGTTGAGAGTTTCGAAGCGTACAATTTGCCCATGTTACAGCCAAAGGAAGCCTTTGGAACGTAAGGACCTGTGAGGTTACACGTGCCTCCACGTCACGCTCGACGCATTTCAAGAAGATTGCGCTAGAGACAGACGGGATGGATATTCTACGTACCAGGTTCCTCGCCATTTACCCTTGGAGCAGCGCTCTGAGCCTCATCGAAGTCCAGCTGAAGCTCATCAGCGATCACGAGATGTACGAAACCATCGAGAAGGGAATCAGAGCAGCTATTTGTAATAGCTTCCACAGATACTGTCGGGCTAATCACGAGGGCTGTGACGATTATGGCCCCCAGCAAGAAAACATTTTTATTCAGTACTTCGACGTGAAAAGTTCGCACCCGTACGTGATGACTTTTCATCTCTCGACAGGTTGTTTCTATTTGGTTGATCCTTCGAGGTGGAGCGATATCAATTTTCTTAAAATTCCTCACAATTCAGAAGTGGGCAGAAGTGGGTTACATCTACGTGGTAGAATTGTCGTATCTGAAAGAACTGCATGTGCTCACCAGAGATTCTCCCCCGGCACCCGAACACAGGTGCATGGACGAGAACGAATTCTCCCCCTACCAAAGACAATTTGAAACTCGCGTTGGAGCTCGCCCCTCACACAAAGACACTCTTGCTCACGTGCTACGATAAAGGACGCTACGTCATTCACTTCACTTCTTCCCTTATAGCAGCTCCAAATACGGTAAGCTTTGCTAGTGTTTTGACGTGTCTAGCATTACTGCCGTACTCTCTCTCTCTCTTTGTGCAGCATCGGAAAACCTGGAAGAGGGTCCGAGAATGCCGTTGGGGATTGAGTGACCGTGGAACAAAGAGCAAGGCCTTCCTGCAGACGCATATCATCGAGAATAAAAAGACAAGATCTAGACGAGATATGCTCTATCTCTCGAAGATAGGAGAAGCACGGGTCATCGTGGTAGTGTGGTAGCGGAATGGGTGTATAAAATGACTGACCATTCCATCATCATGCTGTTTCCGTGACCCGCGCAATGACGACACAGCGATGAAGATTCATCATAGCTTTTCTAACACGCATGATCTTCTCGTAATGTTCTGTTTCTGACATCAGGCAAGTCAGGGAGGGTGCAGACATCGATCGGCTAACTCAAGTGATGTCTTTGTGTGCTTAGATTCAATGAAGGTATTTCCTGGGACAGATAAAGTACAGAGTCTCGTCAAAGTTATTGGGGCTGCTTAAAGCACCGCATTTAGACAATCAAACAGTATTTGAATAAATCAGTGACAAGGTTCACAATGTAGACTGCTTGCAAATGGTGGTGCTTCCGCAGTGCGTACTTAATATAAGCAACGGCACGAGTGAGAAGCTCCACATTGTCTGCAGATACGTAGTTGAATTTGGTGTTGGTTCAAGGCCACAAAGTCGCTCATCAGTCCCAAGGGTCCATCCGGAATCATTATGGAGGCGTTCTTGTGACGGACTTGACCTAACGCACCATCTCCTGCTACGGCTCTGGAGAGATCTATCCTATATTTTCAAAGCTCACCATGTCTATGACGTAGCAGGGAAGGAGGCGCCACCGCAAAAGAATCCTCTCGCGGCCTTGGCTATCATTAAGGGTGTAGACGAAAACACGCTAGCGACGGACTTCTGTGTGGTACTAATGACTCCGGCGGCTGCCTCGACCACGCCACTACACTGCAGTTTTGTATACAGTTTAACGGCTGAACTTCAACAAGACTGTCCCCGTCCCCTGGAAGTTATGAACCGCGACTTCACACTAATCGAGCTAAAGGCAACGTTGAAGCTTGTGAACGCCGGCTCGTCCCCTGGACCCGACAAAATCACCTATGCCGCCCTACGAAACCTTGACGGGCGGTCATTCCAAGCTCTCCTTCATGTGTATAATACGTATTGACATCAAGGATTTTTACCACATACATGGAAGGGGGCATTGGTTGTTCCCATCCTGAAACCACACTGTTAAAAAAGACCGTAAATGTACGGAACGCCGCCCACAGAACCAGAGCTTCTCTTTTTCATTGCTGCTCCAATTCCGTAGCGGCACATGAACCGTTGCTATCCCGTCGTCTTTTCCAGGAATGAGTAGAGCAATATCGCTGAAAATGAAATATTTTGTTCAGACCACGTCACGATTATACTAGCAGAAATATGGAAGACGATACATGTCTTCAGCGAAGCACATATTTACCGTTTTTAAACGATTCAACAGTGATATCGCAATATTCGGGCCTAACTTTTTGCTCGGATGAATGTGGCAGGCTCAAGGACGCCGGCGTCTCGCCGTCAGCGAGTGCGCAGCGCGGAGCAATACAGCATTGTCACCTGAGCCAAGGGATGAAACTCGCGTGTTCCTTTGCGGACTAAAGTGAGGCGCTGCGAGCCTTTCGCGTCATCAAACATCATGAAACGTCAAAATGTTTACGTCGAAGGGCGAGTTCTCTACCGAGAGCATCCCATTGGCTCCTACGGCCGTTCCCCGGTAAGCGAGCGCTCATTGGTCGGTTTGAAATTGTAACCTTTTCGTGGCGCGCGTAAGCCGGCACCGCCGTGTCTGGGGTGCCGGAGGAGCTCGCCGTAAAGTTTCGAAATATGGTGCAGCAGCGACGCACGCAAAGCATCTTTGCCGGTACCGCTTTGGATGTTTTTAGTGCCCGCCGATACCGACTCGAATACCAAAAAACTCGAATCCTCTTGGATACTTCTGCAAGTAAATTCAGTGATAGATAAGTGGAGGACAGGCCTGCTTCGCTTGCGACAAAGATTCAAGAAGGATCAATACTGCGTTTCTCCACTCGATGGCAGGTAAGTCAGTTCCTATTCCATTCTGCCGCTTAGTGTAGCATAGCATAGCACCACACCTGTGGCATATACGCAACGTTTCGGCCGGTAGAATTTTTAGTTTTCACGTTTTCTGATCACTGTTCTGGTCTTTCTTGGTCAGGTATCAACTAGGTACTGCTCAGCTCATATCTGCGTCAGAAAAGCATCTGCGTGGATGCAGTAGAATGGATAAGCCACTCTGAGTGGTTGGATCATCATCTTCCGGCTTAGCAGCTGCACAGGTTCCTTTGTGACGGGTCAGCCTTGACATGTGACACTACACAAGCAGCAAAGGACAAAAGGATATGGACATGTTTCCTGTCATGCTGACTTTGTGAATGGGTGTGCCTATGCAGTGAATTTACTGACCTACTGTGAAATCTTCCACGTGAGACATCAGCTAACAGTGAATGCGAAGTTGCTTCGGCATATTACTCGAAATTCAGAAACAATGTTCATGTCAAGTGTTTGGCGCAGATACAGAAGACTACATATGTGTGATTTGGAAATACCAATCCCTAAAAATAAAGCACCTTGTGCAACGGAAAGAGCCAACGCTTCCGCGTTTTATTTATTTCACTAGATGCGAACGAAAATCCAGAACCGCCAAAGCGGGGGAGAGAACAGAGGGGAAAGGGGAAAAGAACGCCTCGGCAGCGTCGCTTTACGTCACCCGTCACCCAGGGAGACAAAATAAAACAAAGCAAAAAACTACTCTACCGAGGACCAACGATTGGCCCGACGTCAGAGGTCACGTGAGTTTTCCCCAACAATAGAAGTATACTACACGTTCATTCCCCTGCCTGAGCCGCTAACTGGAAGCCCACGAAATTCTTTCCTCGTAGACGCATGAGACCCTCCGTGGAGTTTTAAGTGTTTGGAAGTGCATCTAGTGTTTGGTCTTTGGCCGACTGTACCCCCGCAAAGGAAAGGTGAGTTCAAAACCTGTTTTGTTGTTCCACCACTATACCAAGTCAAATACCAGCACCACTTGTAAGCATGGTTGCAAAAATTGTTTCGTTGCATACGCGTCTCAGCAACGGTGTGCAACAGCAGGAAAGCAGTGTCTGTGTGTCACTGTGTGTAGATCATTGGTAGAAACGTAAAGAGTTGCCTAACGTTCAGTCGTGCAGGGGGAGGCTACTGAAATAATTTGTGTTTTGCTGTGATCTCGCACATAAAATTGCAAAATGTTGTGACTCTATTTCCCCCCCTTGGAGCTGGAGTAAACGGAATTCCTCTGTTGTGGAATTTTCACCTGAAAGTGTCCCAATCGCCAAAGTGGATATCATTCCGATATGGCCTGTTATACTTTCCATTGAAATCTGTTGCATTTGCACTATAGGAAGGCCTCCTGTTTGCAAAATTCCGATCCTCTACAGTTTGCAATTCATCGAAGAGGTAACATTTCACAGTCTTTCCAAACTTTCACTAGTCTTAGCGGCGTCAAAATTTTCACCAGTAACGGTTTCATGCTAGCACAGCTGACGGCTGTTTATAAATGGGTCCCTTTTTTGCACTCTCTTGGTAGGAGATATACGGGTGCACTTTGTTGCTGCAGAAATTTTCTTCTCGTCGAGCTCTTTTCGACCATCACATGAAGATTTTGCTTTTGATTTTTGAAGATTTGAAGAATTGAACATTTCTGCTATCACATGAAGATTTTTCAAGTGGTGTTCCTTGTACCATAGAGGGACGTAATGCTGCTTCCAAGAACTATAGAACCAATTCCTCTAACAAAGCAGCCATTCAAACCGGCTGTAAAAGCCCGTACGGAACCTTTCTTCCCTCCGGGCTGTTGACCCACAATTCGCATGAACCTTTAAACACGTCACACCTAACCCTTTAAATACCATGCCAATGATGAGGACGGTGCCCAGAAGAAGAACAGTCTCTGTTCGAAATATCGGCGGCTTCTGTCCTGAGGCAACTCCCTTCCTCCCAATTCCTCCATGAGTCATCCTGACGAAATGCCAACACATTTAACACAAAAAGTATTGTCTTGAAAGTTTTGTTCTGTGGCTTCTTGCAGCCAGCCGTGTGGACAGTGAAGAAGCAGATATTGCACGCTGAAAACATCACCTCATCACAGATGCATCGTGCACTGTGAGTTGACAGTCCTTTCTTGTGTGCTTCGACAATCACTGTTCTTGGGACTCAACATACAACAGGACACTATCTTGTGGTCTCCAGAGACGAGTACAACCTGCGCTATGGGAAACCGGTACACATCTTTGTGGAAACTGGCCCTGAGGTGATGCCAATTTTTCTTTTTCGCATAACACCATCAAGCTTTCTACCAGACCTCAGGCTATACCATCTTGAATCTCAGAGACAAGTGTATATTGTTGTGTGCGACCCTCAGAGTTAATGGACAGTCATCCATATTCAGCTTATGAAGTAATAAACTCTGTTGTTGTCTCCCTCAGAATATCGCTGCTCAGCCATGATTATGGAGGTATATATAGTCTGTGTAACCAAATTTTTGCAAAATATATACGCTACTTCCGGTTTTGCTTAATAACTTCGTTTTCTGACACAGAAAGTTTCATATGAGAGGTACATATCTTTCCCTGTGCATGCTACAGTTGTTGCTATATGTGTGTGGTTTTCAGAGCTTGCTCAATGCTGCTGCTTTTTCTCTTTCGTTTTTGTTTACTAGACGTTTCTGAAGATCAGGAGTAGAGATAACAAAACGAAAAACTTTGTGTCAGTAACATGTCTTGAGGAGCTAATCAGAGTTGCTGTGGGTCATGGAATTTGTCAGGAGGGCAACATACAGGTATGCCACTTTTGTTATAACGTTTATAACGCTCGTATGAGCTTCAATTGCATTGTTGTTCTAGAAATCTTTGTAACACCAGTTATTTCTTTCTAGGTGTATGAGTTATCACTTCACTCTATGGTTGCTGGTGCTGAGAAATGCCTCGATGACATTTTCATTGTTAAAAATGGACTATGGAAACAAGGTATAGTGCATACATCTCCAGATGCCACTTTGCCCTCTTGCTTGGGGCTTTAAGTGCCATTTTTTGTTTTGCTTTCCTGTTTAGATCAGTCAACATGTGTGAGTGCACCTTCACCAATCCCACAAATGCCTCTGCTCTCACGAATTTATTACCGTTGGGAGAGCCTCAGCAAGACAGTACTTGATGCATTGGAAGCAGACAATGTTCTGCTTCCCTCTCAACGACAGGAAGTGGCACACATGGCAGCGTCATGGCCCTGCATATCCATTGAAGGTGGGAGGCACTCCTGATATTTATTCACAGGTAAATTTGCTGTTTGCATGGCTTACCTGGATAGAGTACAGCAGATATAAAACAAATGTTGTGACATGCATTGAAATGTTGTAGGACAGCATATCACATACTGGTAAAATATAGCATTTTGAAACTCACGTGATGTAGTAGAGTAACAAAAAACTGGTTTGGAAGTTTGGATGGTGCTCTAGCTTAGATTATCTGCGGGCCTGTCTCGCAAGAACCCTCCTTATATTATACTACATATTTATTCGGCTGGTACGATACATACTGCAGTAAATACAGCAGGCGATGTAGCACATACGTATAGCAGAGGCCATATCAACTGCTAACCTTTCAGAGACATTCATATGCTTCACATATGGTGATGTCTGCCATGCTGAACTATGCTCATAAGCATGTTTTACGGATGAAAAAAAAAATCCTATCTATGAAATTTGTTGTGCCACTTCAGTGGTGGACGTGTAGTGTTCTTCATCAACTTATTTGGAATAGTTGGTAGAGAAATGGAGTGTTTGTCCTGATCATTACACCATGTGAAACTAAGAATATTTCATGCAATTATTTTGAATACTCATAAGGAAATTTTATTAATTGGTTGTGATTTTAGGCACCTGGTTGGTATCATTGAGAACGAAGGGAGCCAGCAGGCATAAAAAAATCAAGAGGGCTACATACATAAATGCGTGAGGCAGTGAGGGCCGCAGATGAATATAGCAAGAAGTGGGAACATGTAAGTTGTAAATGCTTCGTACGAGCATATTACATTTCTTTATTAATCAAATAATTTAATTTGTTGTGGGAGTATTATGACTAAGGAGGCTCCGTAATACTTTCTTTTCTTTTCAGCTCATGTGATACATAGCGGTCAAATGTTCCGCCACCTAAGTCATGCACAAGTTATTTGTAGTCTTTTCAGTAATTTCCAAAATAAAGGGTTATTATTGAAAAGCTATCCTCTCTGGACACACAAAACATGAGAATTGAACAATTAACAATGAAACAAAATCTCTGGACATCTCGCATTGATCATAAGGACTGTAAAGGAAAACAACAGGAAACCAGCTAGCATCATGGTCGACAGCATTTATCCCTGTTTTAAAGCGGAATCATCGTTTCATTACTGCACAGGGCCCCGTCATTATAATTAGTGAATTGCTGCCGTAATGAAGAGGCACATCACGAGTACAGTTTCCTACACTTACTGATATATAGCAGTACCTTGCCCGAACGGCACTTCAGCCGTGATGATGTACTATTTACTCAGTGGTAGCCGTTGGCAGTTCACAACAGACCCAACACCGTTTTTCTCATTTACGGGTGCATTCCTGTACATTCGCCGTCTACCATCAGAGCCGTAACGGAAGACTACGTTGACTTGGCTGGCATCAACGGATAGCAGCATTCGGTCCCGTTTTGAAACGGAATATTTTCTTACAGTGCAGGCAAGCCTCCAAATGTCCTATCCTCCTTTCGCGCGGTGAGGCTGACAAGCTGCATGGGGAAACTGATGGAGAGAATGGTTTTGCATCGCCTCGACTGGTGGTTCGAAAAACAACGTGCGTTCCCTCACGAAATGGCTTGATTTCGTCGCCACCGAAGCTCCATGGATCCAGTTCTCGACCTAGTCTCTACAGTTCAACATGCTCGTGCCCATCGACGGATCGTCCGATTGGTTTTCCTCGACATCAAGCGCGCATATGATACCGTCTCGCACATTTGTGTGCTGCATGCCTTGCGCTCGTTTGGAGTATCCGGTCGGCTTTTCATCTGGCTCCAAGACTTCCTTACGGACCGAACTGTCGCTGTCCGTACGTCCCAAGGCTAAAGCCCTCAGCATCCTGTTCCTCAAGGAGTCCCCCAAGGAACCATTCTCAGCTCGACGCTCTTTAACGTGGTGATGGCCGGCCTACAATCAGTAATTCCTCGCAAAGTGTCGTTTTTCGTGTATGCAGATGACGTCGCCCTTTGGACACTAGGAAAATCACGCCCAGCTCTTCAGCGTCGCCTGCAGCTCGCTTTAAACAATATCCATACGTACCTCACGCACCTCGAAAAGTGTGTCGAGCTCCCTTTCACGCGTAAAGCTATGGCCAATTTCCCTCTTTGTCTTGGTACAAGGAAGCTTCAACCGGCACGCTTTCACCGCTTCCTTGGCGTGGTAATCGACTCGGACTTGCGCTGGGCTCGGCATATTAAACACCTTAGTCCGTATTCACCAACTTCCTTAAACCATTGCTTTAGTGACGTCGGGTTTAAATCGATCACGTGAGACTTTCGTTCGCCAATCCTGGACCACCACCAAATGCTCTACTACCTCTTGCTGTGAAGCCTATGGCACCGCACATAGTGAGCTTCCTGCACGGCGCATGCGCATTACGGCAGAGTCGGCCAGAAGCGATGGTGGCTGGTAGGCCTAATCCCCGGTTCACCCGGTTCATCAAATCTTGGGTAAGTTCTGATTGACATAGTTACTAGAAGCGCCCAGGAGATGGATTTTACCACAATGGGACGAATATTTGCCTCGAATATTCCATTTCGATCACTCACCCAAGCTACTTAAACTGGTGGTTTAAGCCCCATGCACTTGAATGGGACGTATTTTAATTTACGTATTTTTTTGGACGGACGTATTTACGTATTTTTTTGGACGTCGGTCTAAGTACGTTGCAGCTACTGTGAACATGTGTGTTGGAAAAACTATAGCAGAGTGGTTGCGGTGGGTGATGTTGCACTAATTTGAAGTTAACTGGTAAAAATTAAGCAGAATCGTGTTAAATGCACGGTTAGAAAAGAGAACGGCGTAACGCTTGACCGCGGCACGAAATGCGGCGGCTGTTTCAAGGCGCAATTGCGTGCTTGGCAAACGTAAAAAAACTTCGTCAAAGTGTGGTCAAAGAGATTGATATCGACATGTGCCACTGGACAAAATCCATATACCGATCCAAGGGACCGAGAGAGCGTGCGGATCGCCAAACGTCAACGTGCATCTTATCGTACAGTGCTGGCGCTTATTATGAGTGTCATCTCCTGTGATACACACTGTAAGCGCCCCCGTCATTGTACACTAAGAGCAATAACATGCTAGATGGTTGTTGAGAGCCCCGATGGCGAAATTGAGGGGAGTTATCCATCTGGCATGTTTATCAACCATTCCGGTATCTCTCCCTGGCATCATCTCTTCACAGCGTGACTGATCTCCAGGCATATTTAAGAGTACAATAGGACTGATCATAAAGTGCATTAGTGTCTTGCAGCTGTTGTGTGGATACTATCAAGGCATGGAAATATTGCCTGTTGTTGTACTACACTGAGCACAAAATTTGAGCAGATTTTCCGGTTCCCAGATTATGCAAATATCGGAACGAAAGCGAACGAGGTCCCCATTTCCCCTGGATTCACATGCAAGCATAGATGAAACTGAAATGTGTCCTTCACTTATTTCAGCATGCCACAGCAGAACAGACCAATGAAGAACAGTTCTTCATGTATCGTGTTATCACTGCTACATTAGAAGACATTCAAAGAGACTGCTGCTTGCTTCTGTATTGATTTATCATCTGGTAACAGTAGATATACTTTTGTAGGGCTGCTTCAGCAAACGACACTACACAGCAATGTGCTAAAGGAGGCTGCAAAGCTTTTGCAAGCATCATTACTTTTCAAGGTTAACTATTGGAGGTACATAACCATTAGCAATCACCAACAGCTTTTGTGCATTGTATAAGCACAGATATTCTGGAGGTCTTTCCTCAAAAATTATCTTTTATGGACTCATTTATCACAACTTTGTATTCGTGAGCCTTTTGTTTATATTCAGACAATAAAGTGCTGTGCCGTGCTGCACAAGTGTAGCTGTTTCATTATTTACATTTCAGTCTCATGAATAAATTAATCTGCCACATGACAGGTATCAATAATAGAAAGCAAGTATGCCTATAATGTAGAAAGGAGTACATTTCTGTGCTGCATAAGTGTAGCCGTCATTATTTACATTTCAGTCTCAAGAATAGATTAATCTGCCACATGACAGGTGTCAATAATAGAAAGCAAGTATGCCTATAATGTAGAAAGGAGTACATTTCTGTGCTGCTCAAGTGTAGCCGCCATTATTCACATTTCAGTCTTATGAATAAATTAATCTGCCACATGACAGGTGTCAATAATAGAAAATATGCCTATAATGTAGAAAGGAGTATATTTCTGTGCTGCACAAGTGTAGCCGCCATTATTCACATTTCAGTCTTATGAATAAATTAATCTGCCACATGACAGGTGTCAATAATAGAAAGCAAGTATGCCTATAATGTAGAAAGGAGTACATTTCTGTGCTGCACAAGTGTAGCCGTCATTAGGTACATTTGAGTCTCATGAATAAATTAATCTGCCACATGACAGGTGTCAATAATAGAAAGCAAGTATGCCTATAATGTAGAAAGGAGTACATTTCTGTGCTGCATAAGTGTAGCCGCCATTATTCACATTTCAGTCTTATGAATAAATTAATCTGCCACATGACAGGTGTCAATAATAGAAAGTAAGTCTGCCTATAATGTAGAAAGGAGTATATTTCTGTGCTGCTCAAGTGTAGCCGCCATTATTCACATTTCAGTCTTATGAATAAATTAATCTGCCACATGACAGGTGTCAATAATAGAAAGTAAGTATGCCTATAATGTAGAAAGGAGTATATTTCTGTGCTGCTCAAGTGTAGCCGCCATTATTCACATTTCAGTCTTATGAATAAATTAATCTGCCACATGAGATGTGTCAATAATAGAAAGTAAGTATGCCTATAATGTAGAAAGGAGTATATTTCTCTGCTGCTCAAGTGTAGCCGCCATTATTCACATTTCAGTCTTATGAATAAATTAATCTGCCACATGACAGGTGTCAATAATAGAAAGTAAGTATGCCTATAATGTAGAAAGGAGTATATTTCTGTGCTGCTCAAGCGTAGCCGCCATTATTCACATTTCAGTCTTATGAATAAATTAATCTGCCACATGACAGGTGTCAATAATAGAAAGTAAGTATGCCTATAATGTAGAAAGGAGTATATTTCTGTGCTGCTCAAGTGTAGCCGCCATTATTCACATTTCAGTCTTATGAATAAATTAATCTGCCACATGACAGGTGTCAATAATAGAAAGTAAGTATGCCTATAATGTAGAAAGGAGTATATTTCTGTGCTGCTCAAGTGTAGCCGCCATTATTCACATTTCAGTCTTATGAATAAATTAATCTGCCACATGACAGGTGTCAATAATAAAAAGCAAGTATGCCTATAATGTAGAAAGGAGTACATTTCTGTGCTGCACAAGTGTAGCCGTCATTATTCACATTTCAGTCTCAAGAATAAATTAATCTGCCACATGACAGGTGTCAATAATAGAAAGCAAGTATGCCTATAATGTAGAAAGGAGTACATTTCTGTGCTGCTCAAGTGTAGCCGCCATTATTCACATTTGAGTCTTATGAATAAATTAATCTGCCACATGACAGGTGTCAATAATAGAAAGTAAGTATGCATATAATGTAGAAAGGAGTACATTTCTGTGCTGCACAAGTGTAGCCGTCATTATTTACATTTCAGACTCATGAATAAATTAATCTGCAACATGGCAGGTGTCAATAATGGAAAGTAAGTATGCCTATAATGTAGAAAGGAGTACATTTCTGTGCTGCACAAGTGTAGCCGTCATTATTTACATTTCAGACTCATGAATAAATTAATCTGCAACATGGCAGGTGTCAATAATGGAAAGTAAGTATGCCTATAATGTAGGAAGGACTACATTTCTGTGCTGCACAAGTGTAGCCGTCATTATTTACATTTCAGTCTCAAGAATAAATTAATCTGCCACATGACAGGTGTCAATAATAGAAAGCAAGTATACCTATAAAGTTGTACTCATCAACAGTGCTTGACGAATTGTCAACCTCTTCGTCTGAAAGAGTTGAATCTTAGTTGAAGGTGTCTAACAAATGCATGTTCGGTGTAACCCACCATTATGTGTTTTCGCAATGTTGTGGAGAACACATACCGCTACTCTGACTGCCTTTGTTGTGCGGAGGCTTACTTCAAGTTTCCTAATTAGACAGCGAAACCTGTTTTTCAACTGCCCAATGACATGCTCAATGAGCTGCCGCGTCTTGCGGTGCTTTTTGTTGTACAGCCTTTCTTCCTCTGTGTTTGGCCTGAAGAGCTGTGTCAGAAGGTGTTCACTGGTGGCGTACCCGTTGTCCCCGAGGAGAACACCATTTATGATCTGTTAGAAATGAGGACATTTGTGTCATGCAACTTCTCGTGTATTTACTGAGATCTGCTACGAAGAGACCCCTTACACCAGAGCGAAATTTCCTATGCAGCTCGCATTCTTCCCAAATTCTAGAATCGTCTGCGCTGCCTCGCCATCGGGCAACAACGTTCGTTATCATGTCCTGAGCACTGCACACCAACTGAAAAAAGGTATCGGATAATTACAAATGCAGGAAAGAGAAGTGGCATCACTGAAAGAAAATTGGCATCCTAAGATCATTTAAACGCATTTACTCATTTTAAGATTGCGATATACAAAGCTAGGCAGAGGATGGCCACTTACAGCCTCAAAACCCAACACAGTATGAGTAGTGCATGGTGGCAAGAGGAGAGGTGAATCACCGCTGCATGTCTGATGAATGAGGGACCCAGGTGTTTCGAACACAGGTGTTTTGTGCATGGCAAAATATTTGTATTTGCAACACTTGTTGAGGATAAAAACATTTTTCCCGACACTGCCAGGATGACATATCTGGGATGTAGCGGTTATCCTACCTCTCTTCTAGCTATAATGCAGTATTTATCACATATAGTGCGCAGGGTTTTGCCTGTGCCAGCTTCCTATATTCCATTGTTAAAATGAGTATATAATTATGATGCCAATTTCATTATACGGCTAAATTTTATTCGGCCACGTTTTCGACGTGCTGAGCTGTATGTATGAGACATGTTGTATACCTGCACATTCAAGGAATAGTATCCCTCAGCTGGGCCACCAAGACATTTAATGCGAATGTGTGTGCCGTCTATTATTCCAACGACAAGTGGAAAGCCGAATCTTTTTCTGAAGCCTGCTTTTGCCGTGTCTTGCTTGGCTGGGGTCTCCGGGAACCTAATGGAGTCAGCTCGCCTACTGGCTAGGGCCGCTGATACTCTCCGGACGATACGTGACTGGGTCGGCTGGCTGAACCGGTGTATGTCAGAGGTATCGTCCTAGTAGGAGCCTTTTGCAAAGAACCTCAGGGCACTCAACACTTGTAGCTCAGGGGAAATTGCGTTGTTTAGTTCGCTGTTTTGGAGATCGGGCCGCACCATCTCGATTATGAAGCGTACGGTATCTTTCGTGAAACGATACCGGTGCCTAAAAACCCTTTCGCTCCATGTCCTAAAAGGGTCCAAGCAATCCCTCACAGTTCTGGTTAAGTTGCTTTGGAAAGCATCGATTTCGTCAACTTCGTTTAGCTGTCGGAGTTCGTTCACTCTTGGTTCCTGGTACAGCAGACGACAAGGTACGCGCGTTGCGCGGATGCGCAGCTGTAACTTTTTGGTGGCAAACGTGCATTTCTCATCGGTAAGGAAAGAAGGGTACATCTTTTGTAATTTTGCCGGTTGAGTTTAATTGTTATACAGTTTTACAATTGCTATACAATTGAATTGCTAAGTTTATTTGCTATACAGAAGCGTTGCACAGCAGACGACAACACATAGCAGACGATTGCGGATCTACGTGCAATGGCTGGGAAACGTACGAGGGGGCGGAAAATTGGGACCTCTCTGAGAAGCTTTATATTGCTGAACTTGCTATAGAATATGTCAGGTTCATTGAAGATAAATCTGCAGACGTCCGAACTTTAAATAAAAAGAAAGAAGCTTGGCGAGCAATAACAAAGCGCTTTACCGCCATGAGTACATTTTGCCCGCGTTCAGAAGAAGCAATCAAGGGCCACTGGAAACGCATGAAGCTGACGGCAAAGGAAAACGTCAGAAAATATAAACGGGAGCACCGCGGCGCCGCCGGAGGCCCACAATTCGAACTGTCCGCGATAGACAAAGCCATCTGGGAGGCCCTGCCACAAGAGTTCACCAAGGACCAAAACCCATTTGACGATGACGCAACTGCGTCACAGCTTGAATCGTAAGTGTGCAACTGCATTACATTTTTAGAAAATAACTTTTCTCTTTTCTCCAGCCAAACCGCAGAAGTAGTGCGAGGGAACCATGAAAGCCCAAGGTGGATAATTTTATGTGCGCTATCACAAGAAATATTACTTGTTCCATCCATATAAATTTCCTCAATATCAATATTGACCTCTTTATTGCCTCCTGCAGACCCAGTCATTCACAGCGTAGTGTCAGCACCGGGACCCAAGCCACCGCACCAGAGCCCGCTCAAGTTAATGCTCCACAATCAGAGACAGCCGCAGGACGCAGGTAGAAACCTCCGCTGTTCTGTAGATTGCCTAGGTAAAATCATGGAAACTCTACCGTCACACACTCAACATGTAAGATGTAAAACAAGAGCATCTCAATGTGTAAATAATAAAATCAACATGTGAAGATGTGAGATGCGAAAAAATGGGAATACCACATTTCCTTGTGTTGCGAGTCTTACGGAGATCCAGAAGTCGATCGCCTGTTGGGCGTTACCCTCCTGCAAGTCCAACTGGTGCAAATCCACCCGCTGCGAATCCACCAGCTGCAAGTCCACCCGCTGCAATTCCACCTGCGCCAAGTTCGATCGGCGCAAGTTGCGCTGATTGTCGGATGGCAGAAGCAAGTGGTTCTCATAATCCTGAGCTTTCACACCGTGACTGGTCGGAGACCACAATCCCATACCACCCCGGGAGGGACCCTGAACATGATGAGATGGGGGACCGCTTTACGTTGGTCACATATAGAAAGAATCGGCCAAAAGGAATACCTGTGCTGTTCAAGCCCGTCGACGTCAGCCGTTCCTTCTGGAAAGTAAACCCAAACGATGTGGCTAGAGACGTCTTGACTGCTGCGCAAGAGGCGATCCCTCACCATCGCATAAACAAGGATGGCAGCTTGTGTGTTTTTGTGAAGTCTGAGGGAGCTGTATCGAACCTCTTGGCGCTTCAGTTTGTAGCAGGGATTACGGTATATGTCTCAATACCGTCTTCCTACGTGTCCAATATGGGTAAGATCTATGATGTCCCTCTGGGCTATGACAACGGAGACCTTGCCTTATACCTGGAGAGAGAAGGCGTCGTCTCTGCACGCCGGCAAGTCCGTCATGTTTACCACGAGGACGGTACCGACAGCTACATTCCTCTTCGGAGCGTTATCCTTACGTTTAAGCCCACCCTGAAGCTTCCCGAGAAGGTACACTTGGGATTTGGCACACATGACGTTTATGAGTACGTGGATGGCCCAGTCCAACGTTATAACTGCCAGCGTTTCGGCCATCTCGCGCGCAACTGCCGGTGGCCCACACGATGCAAGATCTGCTCAGGCTCGCACACCCTTCAGGATTGCACTGCGCGGCGTGAGCCACAGTGCTCAAACTGTGGTGGACCACATGCGGCCTCACATTCTCTGTGTCCTCGGAAGAGATCGGCGATCCAGCGCTTCCAGACGGATGTACTCCCCAGCGTAGGCCGACCTGTGGTCAGTAGTAGCAACGATGCCCCGGTGGAAACAGCGCCATGCAAACAACAAACGACTGTTGCGGCAAAGCCCCGTAAGAGAAAGCCTCGCCCAGGTCGGGCTCAGCGGTCTCTGAACCGCAACCAAGAGCCCATGCTGGAGCTGGATGCCAGGCCTTCTCTCCCGTCGTCGTCTCCTTTGCGTGAGTCCTATGCTGCTGTCGCAGAGCGGGCCGCGGTCCCCCAGATGAGTACACGTAGGAGTCGAGTGACGCCGACCCAGCGACAGCAACCAAGTCGAATGGCAACGAGTCGTGATGACTCGGCAGCGGTGCTACTTCCCTTGGTCATAGCGGTTCTCAAGGCACTTTTGGTTGCTTTTCCGGGTGCTGCGGGTCTACCAGAGGTGCATGCCTTGCTTGCGACCGAAAGGCTACTAACAGCGAGGCATGGAACACCCGTATAGGCGGGCTACCCTCCTCCAATGGAATGCGCGTGGTCTGCACACGAAGCTACCGGACCTCAAGTTGTTTCTGTTGAAATATCAGACTCCCCTTCTCGCCATAAGTGAAGCATATGTGAAGTCGGACTTTCGTCTTAGTGGCTACAATGTTTTTGGTCAAGCCGGCGTGTCAGTGTGGAGAACAGTGCTCTGTGTGCGGCGTGACTTGACTGCAACGCAGATACACTCGGTGGGGCCACTGCCGTTCGACCTTGTGCATTGCAGAGTTCAACTTGGAAGAACTACATTGTCTGTTTTAAGTATGTATGCTCCGCCGACCGTCCCGGTGAGAATGCATGACTTACGGTCGGCTCTTGGTGGATTGCGTGCTCCCTCGCTTGTAGTTGGTGACATAAATGCGCACCATCCTATGTGGGGAAGCCGTAAGCGCGATGGCAAGGGGTCTCTGTGGTGCGACGTCATTGGAGATCTTGACCTCTGTGTCTTGAATGATGGGTCTCCAACATTCTTGCGTCGAGACTTCTCGACGGACGCACTAGACGTTTCGCTCTGTTCCAGGGATCTTCTTCCACATGTCACTTGGAGTACGGATTTGGACGGCAGAGGCAGCGATCATCTCCCTATATTCCTCTCGTATTCCAAGACGCGCCCGGAGCAGGCCACAGGATCGCTCGGTTGACCAATTGGCAGTCCTTTCGCAACCTGAGCAAGAAAGATGTGCAGGCGGGAATGACAGCAGAGGAGATTACTGATCTCATTGTGCGGTGCATAACGTCGTCCACCAAGACTGCTAGGGTCGCTGCTGGTCATGCAGGTACGGATCCAGTAGTGGAGCGTTTGCGTGCTTATAGGAGACGGGCGGAGCGAAAGGCTCGGCGATTTGGCCAACTCACGGATGTTCAGGATGCACGTCGTGCGAACGTAATGGTACAAAAGGCCCTGAAGGCCGTGGACGTACGTAGATGGCGGCAGTTCTGTGCGTCTCTGACCCCTTTTACCAGTACTGCGAAGGTATGGCGCGTTGCTCGAAGTCTCCGGGAAGCTCCTCCGGCGAAGAACCCCCTGCGATCTCTGTCCCTCTCGATTTCCAAGCCCGAGAAGGAAGTTGATGAGGAAGTTGAGATGGCTAACAGCGCGCTATTAGCCAAGCTCCTCCATCATCGGACCCCGACATGGATGCAGACTTCACGATTGCAAAACTCAAGGCGGCCCTGGCGTTTTCTCGGAAAAAGTCGTCACCTGGTCCGGACTTGGTCACCTATGCTGCGCTCCGTAACCTGAATGACACCTGCCTTCTGGTCCTCTTAGAGATCTACAATAGATCATGGAGGGATCGACAAGTTCCTGCTCAGTGGAAGGAGGCCCTAGTGGTTCCCATACTGAAACCTGGAAAACACCCCTTGAACCTGGCGTCTTTTCGGCCTGTCAGCCTTACCAGCTGCCTAGGCAAAGTCCTGGAGCGCATGGTGCTGCACAGGCTCGAGTGGTGGCTTGAGAGGAGATGTGTTTTCCCCCAGGAAATGTCAGGCTTCCGTAGGCATCGTAGTTCAATGGATTCGGTGATGGATTTGGTCTCTGCTGTTGAGGAATCGAAAGCCCGTAGGCAAATCGTGATGGCTGTCTTCCTGGACGTCAAGCGGGCGTATGACACCGTAAGTCACCCCGGTGTTCTTCATGCATTACTTCGGTCGCAAGTGCCTGGGAAAGCGCTTGCATGGCTTTCCGACTTCCTGAGCCAAAGGCAAATTTTTGTCAGAACAGGCGAGGGTGACACAGAAAAGACTGCTGTTCCGCAGGGTGTCCCGCAAGTAAGTGTCCTAAGCCCGTTACTATATTCAATGTTGTCATGGTTGATCTCAAGGAATGTCTACCGAGGAGAGTAAATCTCTCCATATATGCGGACGATGTGTGTATCTGGACTGTCGGAAAGTCCCGGCCGGCAATTCAACATCGGTTGCAAAGAGCTCTGGATGCCATTAACAACTTCTTCTTGAACGCGGGGATGGATATCTCCACCGAAAAAAGCGCTGTCCTTCCTTTTACTCGAAGAGAGATGCGGAGGTTCCAACTGCGGATTGGGGATTGCTCCCTCCCTTGACAAGTCAAGTTTCACAGGTTCCTGGGTGTTATCCTGGACCGCAACCTGTCGTGGCGAAGGCACATTGACTTCATCATCTCAAAGGCTCAGCGCTGGAGGAATGTGATTCGCCACTTTGCCGCCGTGCGCTGGGGCTTCACTGAGCGGGATCTTCTTGTGCTCCACAAAACTCTGGTTCGCGGCTCCCTGCTATACAGCTTGCCCGTATTGCACGGTATATGAGCCACGTCTGAACACAAGCTTCGGTGTACACTGGCACGCAGCCTGCGGACGTGCCTGGGTGTCCCGCGCAGCGCTGAGACACGGATGGTGATCGCCGACGCCGGGGAAATACCCATCGATGTCCTCCGCCGAAGAGAAACCATCCGACACTACCTACCTACGGTTGCTCGCTCACCACCGGCGTCATCCTCTGGGTCAAAAGCTACGTAGGCGGAAGAACAGTAAACTCTCGCTACGTGTTACAGTAACATCTGGAAACCTCCCTGGCTTCACTGTTGCCCCGACCGCCCCTTCAGTGGCACCATGGACACTGCCGAGCCCATCCCTCTCGACACACATCCCTGGCCTCCTGGGGCCGAAGAGCCAGATCCCCGTTTCGGTTCTCAAGCAGTCTACTTTGGAAATGATGGATACAAAGTACAGAGGCCACACGCCTGTGTTCACAGATGGTTCGTCTACGTCGGATGGCTCCTCCGCTGCCTTTGTCATACCGGAGGAGGCACTATCATGTGGGTTCCGCCTGTCACATCGCACTTCGTCGACCTCTGCGGAGCTGTATGCCATCTTGTTATCTCTAAAGTCTGTCTCCAAATACCCTTCCCGTTCCTGGGTGATATACACTGACTCAAAATCAGCCCTGCAATGTGTAGGAACTATGGGCATCCGCGGCTCGTTGGCCCCGGTGGTTGTTGGTATCCTGACGGCACTCAAGGTTCTCGGCGAACAGGGACACCGGGTGACCCTACAGTGGATCCCCGGCCACACCGGCATTCAGGGCAACGAAGAGGCAGATTTGGCGGCTGCTGCGGCCCACCGTATCTCCAGAGCCGTGCCCATTATCCTCTCCAACGGGGATAGGCGCTCCTACTTGTCTGCGTTGGTGTCACCCTTGGCCCGCCAGCAATGGCTGCATGACATCACTCAATGGTCGCTCCTCCATGCAGTGGACCCGTCTTTATCATTTAGGATGACCGGTGGCTTCCCTCGCAGCTTTACGACACTCCTGCGGCGTCTACGACTCAACGTCGCCTTGACCCCTGTGTTCCGTGTTAAGCTGGGTTCCAGTAACACGGCGCTGTGCCTAGCTTGCCGCACCCCAGCTACGATCCCCCATATCATCGAGGACTGTGAGCGGTACACGTGTGAACGCCGGGTACTTCGACGCCAACTTGAACTCCTCGACCATAGACCATTCAGCCTGTCCAAAGTACTTGGCCCATGGAGCTACCCTGCGCATCAGTGCCGGGCTCTTCGCTCCCTTTTTGCTTTCCTGCAGGCCACTGGACTCCTCGAAGAGCTCTAAACAGAACTCCGACCTGTCGTCGCTTCAATCTCACCATAATTCATCCTCTCATATTAACCACTGTGAAGTGGGGTAGTGTCCTGTGGCTACCACGGGGAAACATCCCATGTCATCATCACCTCTTCATTTATTGTTGTTGTTGTGGAGTTGCGAGTGATAAGGAACCAAAGCTATGGTAAATATATTGTATTCAACTTGATGTGGTCATGGCCAAATTGCAGGAAAAGAAAAAGTGGTTCAGCTGCTGCAGGCTGTCCAGGTAACACACCAGGGGCTGTGTACATTAGGAAACTAGAGTTGCAGCAGCAATATGACCGTGAGCAGCACATGCTTCAGAGGAAGATTTTGAAGCTGCTGTTAGAGCGTGAGAGAAAGCTCACGCATCATGTTGCACTGGTCCAGACGTACCAGTTAGAGGCAGCCAGAGAACAGGCACGATATTGGACGGAGAAGGCAAGGACAGTAGCACAAGAAGAAGACAGCTGAAGCAGCATATGCTTCTATTTGTATTGACAAGTGGACATTGCTGTGCTCATTTAGGAGTGAATTCTATATATGTGTTTTATTATACTAAATGTTTTGGTATACCTATACTTGACAGCTGACATGCAGCGGAATAATTTATCTTTATGCTTGATATGTAAATATAATGACGGCTACACTTGTGTAGCACAGAAATGTACTCTTTTCTGCATTATACGCATAATTTCTTTCTATTATTGACACCTGTCACGTGGCAGATTAATTTATTCATGAGATTGAAATGCAACTAATGACGGCTACACTTGTGCGGCACAGAAATGTACGCCTTTCTACATTATAGGCATACTTGCTTTCTATTATTGACACCTGTCTTGTGGCAGATTAATTTATTCTTGAGACGGAAATGTAACTAATGACGGCTACACTTGTGCAGCACAGAAATGTACTCCTCTCTACATTATAGGCATACTTGCTTTCTATTATTGACATCTGTCATGTGGCAGATTAATTTATTCAAACACTCCTTTCTCACACCCAATGCTCACACGCAAATGTCATGCTTCCCACTGAATATCCGAACAAATAGACCTCTTAACGCTCAGCCGCATCGCCCCAGCGGAATATCTGTCTGTCCCATAGGGCATGAACCGCAGATAGAGACTGGGGGGGGGGGGCAGTGCCTACTTTGCCGCCCTCACGTGACACGTTTCCCGTATTCTACGTTCCACGTTCTACATATTTTGCAAAAATATTTGCAGGTAGTTCACACATGCGACTGACGACTCTTGAATGTTGAAAATCATAGGACCGAAAGGAAAATTGATAATATAACAGGATTTCTTGCTGCTTATTCTTACTGCAAATACTTCAAATTCCTGTGGTTTATAACAGGGTTAGGGATAAGATAATATCAAGAGACAGAAAGTATTAGGTCGAATTGGGCCTGTTGGAAGGAAATGAAAAATTAAAACCACGTATGATGTTTGTCTTCTCCTTTGATTTATTTTGTATTCTTACTTCGTGAGGGAAAAGGTGCAAAATGAAGGGGTTTGAAGGACCACAAAAAATTCCAGGGTATTGCAGACCTAAAGATGACATTTTCAAATTCTATGTTATTCAAGAGTATGGACCAGCCAGTGGGAACCATCAAAGGCACACTGGGTGCTGTCCCAATGGGCACAGCTCGCACATTTACGTTTCGAAGGTTAGCACGTACGTTCACATTAGGGTATAGTCCAAAGGCCAGATGGGTACAACCTACCGTTAATAGACAAGCAAGCAATTCACCCAAGCCCGTTGCTTCTGATGATGGAAGCAGTACTGTGCCCGAAACGTCAAGCTTTAAGTTGTGTTTTATGTCGTAGTCTCGGTGTGCGATTGTACCAATAAACACCACCATCAACTGCAATGTGTAAGTGACTAAGTCTTGTCTGTTACTGCAGTAAGTCTTGTTTCTTGTGTTGTCTATCTCGCCTACCGCATGTAACGGAGCAATTGCAGAGGAATCATTGCGAACACTGCAGTAGGCTCGTAAACAAATGCTGCTGGATTTCCCCAAAGACAGGCGAGGTCACCTTCGTTATTGCGGTTTACCACACAGGTCCCACAATCAACGATGAGCGATGCTAATGCAGTCACGAGTACACAGCCATAGTCGATGGTTGAACACTAACAAAAGCTATGCCTCTATTTATCAACAATGCCACAATGTCTCCTATTTGGCTGTGTCGTTCGTGTCAGTGTCTGAATAGGTGAGCTCGAGCAATAAGTGCAGAGTAGTAGAAACGGTAGTAACGCTGCACGAACTAAAGCAACATCTACTTTTAATACCTGTACGTATACTTCACTTTACTTTCAGTTATGTTACAACTTTGTTACCCTTATACCAGCACAGATGCATGCTAAGTTTACACGGTTCTTCCTTTTTGATGTCTCCTGCATATTACCTTCACGGAACAGGTACTTTCTCATTTCACACCAGCTTCCCTGTCCCTTGGCTCTCACTCTGCAGTGCAAGATGAACAGAATATGGCCATACTACCGTCACAGAATTTTGTTGACTGTTAAGAGTGTGCCATCAACGTCACGACAAATGGTTCTAACATCCATACATCTGTCAGTTAACGCCTACAGGAAAGATTACCTAAATGCTATTGCAATGCGAGACACCACAGCACACATTTAACAGTTGGAAAAGTTGAAGCTTCATTCCTTCACATCATCACCAAGAGAACATGTGGCATCTCATGCACAGTACTTTCATTGCATGACCAACACCATATGCCTGTGTTGTGTGATTGTACATGGGCTACGCCAGCTTATTTGTTTTATTCCAGGTAAGCAGTTCTTCAACGCTGTAGATGAAGAATATTGATTGTTTTACATATATGTACCTGGCATAAGCTGTGGGAGATTTTGAGCATTGGTGGTGGTGATGGTTTGGCATGTAATGGAACAAGGATAATGGAGGTGAAATTGTTAACAATGCAAGTATGAGGTCGAGAGAGGCGCTTGTAAATAATGAGCATGGACAAACTGACTGAAAGTCCCTGACCAGGTGCGTAAACGTGTTTGCTCAATAATATATGGCTTTGAACAAATAAGCACAATGCAATTAACAATTAAAATAGCACAGGCTTGTTTGTAGCTGATGTTGCAGCTGTTGTTGTGTGTGTGTTGTGTGTGCCTGTTTGCTCCATGCTTGAAACACCAGTATCAAAATCGGTATAAGACCTCCTTCCTTACAAGATATTTGGTTGCTTTTAACATCAAGGAGAAGATTGTTTGTAGTTGATGTGGTGTCAATAAACAACAAATTCTGAATGTCCCATATCTATTGTAATGACATTAAAGTGTGGCCTTTTACTTTTGAAATTATGATGTCTGTGATGTCAAGTGCATCATATCAGACGACAAGCATGTGCATTGGGTTGCAATCATGTTCCCATTTGTGAAGCTTCGTCCTAGCAAGAGATAGTCACAACGTAATGATGAACTTTTGTTGGCTGAACAGAACAATCAATCGAGCGCTTTATGATTTGTACAACAATGTTATATACAGGTATGCAGATATAAAGGATATTTAGAAGAGAAGAATTGAGCACAGAACCGGCAGCTGCCAGAGCGGCAGGGGGTCACGACAGTGGCAGCTTACACGCTCACACGCAGAGACACCCTAGATGACACGACGAAAACAGCGCAAAAGGAAAAGAACACAGGACGAGGATGTAAACAGAACAGCACCCAGAGTAGGTTTTCCGTGTAAGTTGTGCGCACGAAGGAATGCAGCCACCGAAGCGATGCTTTAACACATTGCAGATTTGTGACAAAGTACCACGTCGATTTCCTAAAACCATAAAAGTTATGCCTGTGGGAGTCGCATGAAGGATAACGCCACCAATACATGTTCTTCCTGTTTCCATAGCCTACCGTGATCAAGGGGTCGCACACACCTTGGGAACGTTGCAACATATAACACACGCTGCTGGAATGCCCCAGCGATCGAGAGCCTATCTTGATCGTTGCTGTTCAGCACACAGCAGGCCGCACAACAAATGACAAATAGACGATCGACGCTCAATGCAGATGCAGTCCACAATCGACGACCGAACACTGACAAAAGCACAACGATCGCATCCGCGCGAATACGTAAAATAGTTTTTCAAATAACATACCACATGCTCTCTTTGTACACGATGTTAGTGGCCATATCAATATGTCGATAAGCTTTTAATTCACAGATACGGAGAAAGGCCTAACGCCCAACCACCGAATACCAAGCAACCACCCGTAGTAGCGCTAGGGCGCCAGCGCCGCCTGAACTTTCGAACCGTTAACAGCATCCTAATCAAAAAAGAAAGGGGAGGGGGGCTTCCTCTTCGCGATCCTTCTGTCGTCTGCTACGTTCTCCCTCCCCTCCACCATCTCATGACAATGCCAATAATGCGCGTGCGTTGTGGTCAACCTTTGGTCAACCGCTCTTCATAGCCGGAGAAATCACGTGATCGATTTAAACCCGACGTCACTAAACCAATGGTTCAAGTCGGCTGGTGAATACGGGCTCTTGAAACTAAAGTGCAGCGATGGCTTCCCGCAATTCAACATCTTTCTGGCTGAAGATGGGGCTGTGATCAGCGTTCCCTGCTCGCGGTTCACGCGGGATTGGTGAGGGCGACTGTGCTTTACTGCCTTCCTATTCTGCACAGGATATCAACAACTTCATTAAATACACTTTGGTTCCTGTTTGCTCGAAGCCTTCGTCGATGCCTCGGAGTTCCAAGAATGGCTGAAACACGGCAGGTACTGGCTGAAGCTGGTGAGCTCCCGATTGAAGTTATCCTTGAACGGGAAATGGCTCGGCACTACCTCCGTTTGCGTGCTCACATTCCGCGCCACCCGCTCCTCAGGAAAATTCGATACCGCCCTGAAAGCGACTTCTATCGAGTAGCGCAGAGGACACGCCAGACTCTCACTAGCTTCATAACTAAGGACACAATACCGTCGGAAGCCCCCTGGTCTCTACCGGTACCGCCCACTTTTGTACGCCTCCCAAACCTTCTGGAAAGAGAGATCGGGTCCCCACTCAAGTCCTCTGAGCCCATTTTCATGCTCTGGTAGACGAGAAGTTTTCTACGTTTATGGCAGCACACACAGATGGCGCATCCCGAAACAACAAGTCCGCCTCAGCATTCGTCATACCATCCGAAGGCGTAGTGCACGGAAGACGCCTTTCACATTCAATCTCCTCCATAGCTGCGCAACTCTATGCCATCATTTTCTTTCTGATCGCTGATTTTACACCCTGGGAATGGGCAGTCTTTACAGACTCCAAATCTGCACTTCAAGCAATTGAAAATTCCGGCATACGAGGCCCATCCGCACCCCTGGTCACAGATGTGTTAATGGCTTACCACACTATCTACGCTGCAGGCCCCAGGCTAGTTCACCAGTTGGTTCCAGCCCGTTGTGGTGTCGTGGGGAACAAGCAGGCCGACAGCGCCGCAGACGCAGCACTCTCGTATCGGAAACGAACTCGTATTGTTCTGCTGAGAGGAGACCACCGTTCAATTCTGCGACGCCTAGTCACACCCTGGCTTCCCGCCAACGGACAACCGACATTCTTTCCTCCTCTATGTTGAGCAGAGTTGATCCAACGCTCGCTTTCCGCATGCCACGAAACACCTCTCGTCAAGATGCTGCATTAATCCACCGAATGCGCCTCGATGTGGCCTTTACAGCTCAGTGGCATTTCCGCTTGAGACAAGTTGACTCTCCCACCTGCTACCACTGTGGTGCTCTTGAGGATATGGAGCATATTCTTCTTCATTGCCCTCACTACCAACCTTCCCGAACCACACTCTCCGAGTATCTTCGTCAGCTGGACTCTCGCCCTTTCTCCGTATCGAAATTCCTTAGTCCCTGGCCCAATCCAGCCCAACAACGTTCTGCGCTCAAAGCTCTTCTGACATTTCTGACGGACTTCGATCGTTATTGTGAAGGGGCTCGTTATTTTATTCCCCTCATTCCAACCAGCAATGGGGTAGAGTATCGCCTGTGGCGATGAAACTCCTCACTCTCCAAGGTAAAAAATAAAGTTGTTGACGTAGCGAAAAGCAGTGATGACGAGGTGGCTCCGGGGCTCTCCTTGTTGAAAGATCCATTCTCCACTTCTTCCCAAGAAGCGTGTGTATGGGGGGGGGGGGGGGGGGGGATTGTAAAGTGTGGTAGCTTAAGATTACCACGTACTGGTCAGAATGATCATGCGAGCACAGTGCACCTCCCTTTATAAAATATCTTCAAATAAACATGCGCAAGGAAACGATAGTGAAACCGAAACTGAGAAGCAACCCGTTGCCACTAGGAGCGTGCGTAGAGAAAGAAGAGCGAAACTGGAACTCGGCGCTGCAGGGAGAGCACGCAAGGCATTACCGCTGCCTGGTGGCTGGCCACGCTGGCGCTAGGATTGCGCTAGCGCCCGCTTAGCGCCCGCAGAGAGGCGCTTTTGTCAGCCGACCGCTACCTCGCTTTGGGAGAGGAAATGCGGGCTTCGTCGTCGCCACACTACGTCATTTGAGGCCTGGCTGTTGACGGAAACAAACGCTCCATTACCATGGGGAAAGGGTGAGGGATTTGCCGTAGCGGTTAGGCCTTTTTCCCGATATGTCTGCTCTTGGCGCACTTTTACCTAGCTCTAGGCCTGTCTTATGTCTTTTCCCCGCATGACTGGACTTGTTTAGCAGTGACTTCCTCGCCGTTATCTTCGTTGAGTTTCGTAGCATTGTGGGTCTTAAACCTTTTCTCCGTTTAGCAGTATTGATTTTTACCCAGCGCCTAGCATTTTGTGGCTGTCATCTTGTCTTAGTTGCTGAATTTCGTAGCTGTCTGCAGTGACACTGCCGTTAGGCCTTATTGCTCGTGTGAGGCCCGGATGTGTAGGGTTTTCTCCCTGCTGTCGAATCTTTAACGGCGAGACCTTAACCCAACATAACTGGACTTCATTTTAGCTTAAGTAGCTTAAGTATTCTCTGATTCAGTGTCCAACCGTGTGACCTTATTCTTGTCGCTAAAAATGGAGTTGAACCAACCGGCCCTACTCTTTCTGTTGGTAACTGGACTTGTTTATAGCACTGCCCTCCTAGTCTTTTCTTGCTGTTTTCTTCTTGTGTTAGCCGCTGAGTTTCTTAGTGATGTGCAGTTACGCAGCGATCAGGTTAAGCGCTCGTCTTGAGCCTTCTTCTTCGTGCTGTCTCAAGTTTAGCACGTGCCGTAGTGGTTAGGCATTCCCCCCGATGTTTTGTACGCGCTCTCGCTTGTTTAGACTTTAGCAGTGTCTTGCTATAATTTTACCCCCATAGTATTTTGTATCTTTTGTCTTACGCACATATCGACATGAGGGGGATGGTAGTGCCATCTTGTGTGATGCCTCGCAACTAGGTAGCCACCTCTCAGCCAGTCAATCTCTGCAACTACCAGCCGCCGACGAGGAATGCAGTGGTCATTCGTCAGCCGTTCGTTCCGGAACGATTTCTTCTACACGTCATATATTTTCAAATCAATTGTTTCTCTCCGCTCTGTTTCTGTCTGTTCTTTTTATATTTTATGACCACGAGTATCAGGAAAGATACAAGGTGGTCTGGATTTAGATGCTCCCTAATTAGTGTGGCGATTCACCGGATGATCCTACAGTCACTAAATAAGCTTCACTTCAGAGCATCGACACTGAGTTCCAAGAGTCAGCATGCGCCATCTTGTTTCCTTGCCACAGTAGCCTCGCGCACGCGCACTTCACTTTAGGGCACGACGTCATCTCTGGTGCACGAGTGAAATGTTCCTTTCTCTTCCAAGGGCTCATCAAGGTTGACCGTTTTGTGCTCAGCTTGACATCCTTGGGACGCTCTGCACTCTAAGAAATTTCGTTGAAAAACAGACATATTTACATGAACCGTTTATGTAAAATTTTACAGAACCATTTGTAGACCCGCTTTAACAGGGCTGCTCGGTCAATCGACACAAAAATGGTCGCTGAGGCGGTCTCCGCTGCGGAGAGTCGGAGTATGTTTTGCAGCAGTCAGGTAGCCCCGCAAAAGAACGTAGATAGAGAAGTTGGAAGCAGGACTCGCCCAACTCGACAGTTCGCCCACACCGTTATTGCTTTGAAGCAGGAACACCGCAAGGACGTTTCAAAGTGTCGACGGACGCCGTGGCAACCGTCATTCGCCTTTCTCTTCGCCTGCCCTGCGGTCCTGTTGAAGCGTTGGTATGTACACTGCAATTTCTGTTCTTGTAGTGCTGGAAGTCTGTTGTAACTAATACTCTGGTAATGGAGTGATAGTTTGGGCTTCTTCGCATACATTGCTTAGAATAGGGAAATCGTGTTTTCTACTTGTCACCCCGCAGGGTAAAAGGAGACGCGGTCGTGTTCGTAATGCCCGTCACTACAACCATTCAGTTGGTACGTCAGGCATGGCAGCAAAAGCAATGTTACGCTCATGCAGTTGGTATTGGGTTGTGCTCGTGATTCTTGTTATTTTTGTTGTTGTTGTTGTGTGCGGAATATGATATTCGCGCCTTTTTATTGAGGGCACCATAATTCTTCATGTCGGTAGGTGAAAGTTACACGTTCTTGTTTTGTTCCTTTTTTCACAGATGACCAACAAATGTAAGCTGCAACATCGATGTCTTCACGTACGAGTTACTTTAGTCATCAAAGGAGACATCTTAATGTCAGCAAGTACAAGTTTCCATGTTTTGCGTCTGAATGCAATGCGAAGCATTTTCTTCACATTCCGTTTTCTCTTCTCAGTGCCTAAGAAATCCTGCTCGTAAAAAGCAACAAGTGCCGGCTCCAATGATTTCCAGCATGGAGGAGACTGAATCATTCCTTCTTGAAGAACTGCAGGTACCGACAGAATAACGGAGCATACAAGACCTGATTTTCCCCTGTAGGTAAGCTTTGTGCTGAGATTGCATGAATGAAACCATGTGTGCTTGCAGCATTATAAAGCAAATTATAGCAGTGCACGTTGCTCTCCAGGCAGTAAATCCAATCCAGAATTTCTCTGTTCCATCCACGCTAGTCATACATTACAAATTTGTAAGTCATGTGCTGAGATCGTGTTGTTGAAGCCAGGAATGCTTTGCTGCATTATGGAGCACATTGTAGTAGAGCACTTTGCGTTTCAGGCACGAGAACCACTGCAGGGTGTCGCTCTTCCACCCACGCCAGTCATATTATCAATTGGTAAGTCTCCCATGCAAAAACTTCTGGGAAAAGCATAGGAGGGATCATGAACGTGCTGAGGAATAGTTTCCTCCAATGTGTAACTTGCGCAGACATTTTCTTTTTCCTGCTAATTATAAAGGACAGAATACAAAACTGTCCCAAATGACAAATTGCACATATGGTTTGAGTACCCTGGACTATACAGCCCTCAAACATATGCTGACAGAACAATGTCCATTTTGTGTACCTAGTCCCAAAAGTACAGCTGTACGGTTGCGCTGTCATTTGTGCCACGTGCTCTTGCTAATACTGTACTTTGGATGGGGTATACATTTCAGATGCTTCCTTGAGATCTATCAACCGGTGGGAGCTACGTGAAGCCACAAGAAGCATTGTTCGAGCACAGAGAAGGTTCTCTTGTTGGGGGTATCAAGCAGCATCAAACAAATGCTTGGATGCTTGAGTAGACCCTCAGAGTAGCCCCTCTGCACGTCAGAAGAGTTAATTTATGATTGCAAGTGTATGAAACTACAGGAAGATCCTTAATAAAGACGAGCAGTTCTAGGACTGACAGTTTTGTCTTCACCACGTTTCTTGCAGAGTTTCTTACCCGTAGAAAGAAATCCTTCCAAGGCAGTGGACAGAGTGCTGTAATTTTGATATAGCTACGGAACTAGCATGTAATGTGTAACTGGGGCCTTGTGAAAGTTACATCAACATGTTCTAATGCAACAACAGGAAAGCCTGTTGCTACAACAGGCAATACCGGTTATATCAACAGTCCCCGTAAATTTATTGAAACAGGCCTATGTAAATATTAACAGGACTCTTGGACTATTTTTTTTTTCATCACTTTCCTGTTAGAACAACAGAGAAATTTTTCTCAGTGTGGGGGCCGCGCTGGTTGACAATACATGAACTATCGTACAACAATAATACAAGTTTCTGCATCCCACAGCCAGCATTACTTTAGCCGTCTTTGATCCTTAACTGGGGATGGCACCAGTGCTGTGCGAAAACAAGATGCGTCCCTGCTCTCCCTTGGACCTCAGTGTCGATACTCTGAAGCGAAGCTTCTGTAGTGACTCCAGATGATCCCATTTACCATGGGGGCCCTAATTGCTATTTACTTGCTAATTTAATGGTCTCCAAGCCCCTTGCGTGCTGCCTGATATTTGAGGTCAGTGCTTGCAACATACACTGTACCCTAATTAGCTATAAATGTACACAAAGCTATAAAAGTTGTGCGCCGAGCCTAATTAGTATCTATCGATGTAGAGAAAATAAATCAATGGCGCAGCTATCAATAATATATTACTCAGATAGCTATATGATATTTACTTACGATTTTGAAATAACAGTGGAATTCAAGTTATGTTAATGGGCATCAGAATTTTCACAATGTATGTCACGCACTGAAAACAAGATGACAAATCTAAGATGCATAACTGATTACGGCGTTCTGCAAAACGGTGTTCACAGTGACCAAAGCAACCTGCGCCTCCTGGGGGGGGGGGGGGGGGATATGTTTAATGATAACAAAGAAGAGGAACGAGGGCTGCGCCTCCTGTTGCGTTTATAAAAGTGTTGAGTAGACATCATAGTCAATAGTTGGAAGATACGACGACAGAGAATAGGCGATGTCAAGTTGCCGGTGATGAGTAGATCAAAGAGTGATATTGAACGGTAGGAGCAACTTATTTATTTACACATGGTAACAAGACTTTCGTGCACGAGACTGCACTTCTTCAGGTTACAAAAATATGAACATGGTTCAAGAACATATATACAGTTGACGAAGGAGTTTTCGTATGAGAGGGTAACAAGGTGATAGAAAGGATGTAAATACCGGTAAAAATGAAAAGAACACGAATAGAAACGAATGGGTATCAGAAGCGCAACATAACGTGAGTCCAAAGGCTTTTACACGGGAAATGAAAACGCATGTAGGTGACGTTCCGGGAATTAAGGATAAAAAGGAGGGGTTATGGCGACGGAATGAGGACACAGGTGCGGAGTACAAATGTGACCAGTGGACCGTGAGAACGTAAAGACAGACGTGGTCTCAGGAGAGAGTCAAACGAAGAGAATATGGAAAGAAAGATGTTGAGTTGTTTAACAGTTTGCGTGTGTGCGTGTTTATTATTATTTTATCTTATTTTATGCGAGAAATAGTATTTACGGGTTGAATAATTGTAGTGGGCCGGCGTTGATGTTCAAACCGTGCAGCTTCAGAGACTGGAATTTTGCGATTAAAAAGGATTCGCGATTTTTCCGCTTCATGTCACTGTTATAACCTGATTCAAGTATAACGATTTTGAAGTCTGTATCCAAAGCGTGTCCGGGGAGGTTAAAATGTGTAGAGACGGGTGTAGTATGGTTATTAACAATATCGGACTTATGGCCGTAAAACCTTTCCCTCATTATGTTCGAGGTTTCTTCGATATACTGAATACAGCATTTAGTGCACATAATAAGGTAACATATGTTAAAAGAGTTGCAGTGCAACCCCTGTCGGATTTCGAAAGTAAAAGAATTTGAGGTGCTCGAGATAAATGTACATGAACTAATAAAATGACATGTTTGGCAGCGTTTGTTACCACAAGGGGAACAACCAGGATTTGGTGCGGATAGACGGGATGAAACTAGTAAATTACGAATGTTACGTGATCGGCGGAATGTGATATTGGGGGGAGCAGGAAAGATTATTTTAAGTCTTTCGTCGCTGTGAAGTATGTTGAGATGCCGGGTGAAGATGGATCCTGCGCCACTGGGTGCTTTGTTATAGGCGATAACGAAGGATAAGGGATATAAGGGATTTTTTTGCTGCCGCGATTCATGTGAAAGTAATTCATCCCGATCTAGAGATTTGCACTTGGAGACAGCATTGTTTAAAAATGTTCGGAGGGTAATTTCGTTTTCTAAAATCGTTCGACATTTCTTCAGCGCATGCCTCAAAATCTTCTGGGTTAGAGCATATCCGTTTTAGACGTGTGAATTGACCAAATGGGATGTTCCTTTTCTGAGTATTAGGATGGTAGCTGTCAAAATGAAGGTACTGGTGTTTGTCAGTGGGTTTCTTGTATAGGCTTGTGACCAGCTTACCAGACTGTATAGAGACTGTCACGTCTAGAAAATTCACTGATGCTTGGGCAAAGTTACACGTGTTAATGTAAGTTAAAATGCTCGAAAAACGCAACTAAGGATGGTTCATCACCCGACCACACACTCTAAATCGTTTCACACCTTTAAAGGTGTAAAATAGGTGTATTAACAAAGATCACACCCCTTTCACACCCTACAACTTTGTTTCGGAAGTTCCTGAGGGCGTAACAATGGTGTACTACACCCTCATGTGAACTATGGTGATAGGTGTGTTGCCTGGGTGCATAAAGGGAGTATGTTTATTTTCGCTCACATGAACAAAAGTAAATATATGCAACAACAGGGAACGGGAAGTTACATTACAAAAGTGCATGGCGTGGATTTACAACACGTCTACCATCTGATAACGTATGCAGATTTAGAAGATCTGTTGAGATAGTGCTTAAATTTCTTAAAACACGTTGCTCCTCATTGCAAGACAGAACAAACACATGACAGTGCTCATTATACTCAACTGTAGTTAATGTTTGTATGAGAAAAATGGTATCAGAGTTAATAACATATATGCCTGCAATCTCAACGAACACGGGTAAGTCCTCCTAGGATGATTCTTTGGCAACAACACAGCCAACAGCAAATGTGTGATCATTATCAACTGCACTTTTCACATAGACTATAGATTCTGCGTGAATGTCACGGTTATGAATGTAACTCTGAATTGCTTCTGGGACATGTTGAAGTAGTATCTCCTCGGAACCATCAGTAGATGTGGCATTTCTGATGAAGGGCTGCGACCACACATACATTTGATAAAATTCATGTTTTCTTGCTAATGAAAGGGTTATGTTCTTAAAATTTTGAGTTTTTCTAGTAACATCTTTAAAGTGCTAGTGTTTCCCTTCGAAACGCATACACCATACAGCTAGGAGAGGACCAAACACCCTGATGAGTCGCGGATAATGAACAATGTAATGCATTTTACAGGGGTTAGATATTTGTGGGTACAACACTGCAAAGCCTTGAAGAAACGAATAAATGCAACGTTCTAAGTAATGAACATGCATATGGGGAGGCACCTGCTCATAAGAAGGTCTACAATTTCACGAAAAGCTATATACAGCTGCCATGCTTCATTGCTATGCACAGCTGTCATGCCATACATGTTGTCTGTTTGTAGGCTGTGCATGTTTACACATATATTTAATCACCTTGATGTGCATACATATATGGACCTCAATATGCAATATGCTGGTAATTGTGAATACACAGTTACCAGCATATTGCCACGAACCCAGCAGTTTTATTCGGCGTTACACCCTTTACACCCCAATTGCCATGAGGGTGTTAAAATACACCTTAAAAGGTGTGCGCCATGAACATTTTGATTTACACCCTTTAAGGTGTAAAACGATTTAGAGTGCACGATGAAAATATCGTCAATGTAACTTAAGAAGACTAAAGGTTTGATCGGGAAGGATGCTAATTTTTTTTTGTTCAAAATGGCCCATGAAAAGATTCGCATAGTTGGGAGACACGCGTGATCCCATAGCTGCACCTTGAATTTGGACAAAATGTTTCTCTTTAAATATGAAGTTGTTATACATGAGCACAAGCTCAAGGAGCGAGAGGACAGCTCATGTCTGGATAACTTCAGACGGGAAAGATTCAAGAAAAACTTTCACCGCATCGAGACCCTCATCGTGTGGTATGTTTGTATAAAGGGATGTAACATCCATAGTAGCCAAGATGACGTTGCTGACGTTGCCAAGATGACGTTGCTAAATGCTGTATTCAGTATAACGGAGAAACCTCGAACACAATGAGGGAAAGGTTTTACGGCCATAAGTCCGATATTGTTAATAACCATACTACACCCGTCTCTACACATTTTAACTTCCCTGGACACGCTTTCGATACAGACTTCAAAATCGTTATACTTGAATCGGGTTATAACAGTTACATGAAGCGCAAATATCGCGAATCCTTTTTAATCGCCAAATTCCAGTCTCTGAAGCCGCAGGGTTTGAACATCCACGCAGGCCCCCTACAATTATTCAACCCGAAAATATTATTTCTCGCATAAAATAAACTGTAAAACAAAACTGTAAAACAAAAAACTGGAACGAAACTGTAAAACGAAACTGTAAAACAACTCAACATTTTTCTTTACATATTCTCTTCGTTTGACTCTCTCCTGAGACGACCTCTGTCTTCACGTTCACGCGGTCCACTGGTCACATTTGTACTCCGCACCTGTGTCCTCATTCCGTCGCCATCACCCCCCTTTTTATCCTTAATTACTGGAAGGTCACCTACATGCGTTCTCGTTTCCCGTGTAAAAGCCTTTGGACTCGCCTTATGTTGCGCTTCTGATACCCCTTCGTTTGTATTTATGTTCTTTTCATTTTTACCTGTACTTACATCCTTTCCATCACCCTGTTACCCTCTCATACGAAAACGCCTTCGTCAACTGTATATATGTTCCTGTACCATGTTCATATTTTTGTAACCTGAAGAAGTGAAGTCTCGTGCACGAAAGTCTTGTTACCATGTGTAAATAAATAAGTTGCTCCTACCGTTCAATATCACTCTTTGAACTACTCATCACCGGCAACTTGACATCGCCTATTTTCTGTCGTCGTATCCCCTTCCAACTATTGACTATGATGTCTACTCAACACTTTTATAAACGCAACAGGAGGCGCAGCCCTCGTTCCTCTTCTTTGTTATCATTAAACATATCCCCCCCCCCCCCCCAGGAGGCGCAGGTTGCTTTGGTCACTGTGAACACCGTTTTGCAGAACGCCGTAATCAGTTATGCATCTTAGATTTGTCAATAGTTGGACGAAGGCGACAATAACATTGGCAGAATTACGCACCTTTATTATATTCAATGCATTTTAGCTACTTTCTTGCTTGAGTCTGGCTACTCCAAATCGACAAAAGCGTCAAACCTGGTCAAGTAGCCGGGAGGAGGCTACCATGCGATATCCTTTCGCTGGATGGTTTCTTGTAACCGTGGAATTTAATTTTCAAAAACACAATTAAAAGGTAGCCATGAACCGTGCAAGTTGGCCTTGGATGGCATACCTGATCTTCGGTCGTGTTGTAACCAAATCACTGTGAGCGGTATCAGGTGCGTAAGGAGCAGACGTCAGGTTCTGCTTCCCGTTCAGAATTCTTCTACTGCGCTCATGGCACGGCGCTCCTTGCGGGTACAGTATAGGTGACGAAGTAACGCCAATACAACTAGTTCTTTTAGGGGCTCCCTGAAAGAGTTGAGGGGTTCCGAGAAGAAGTGCGAGGGGCTGCAGTGCGTTCTGGGTTAGTAACATGTTGAATTACGCGAGAATGAGACGGACGGACAGAGGACAGCGTTTCGGGCATATGCAGATGACGGGCGCTGCAGGTGCGCCCGAGGTCGCCTGCGATAATCGTTCTTGCGTAGCAGAGCATGCTTTTGCACCAGCCCCCCACAGCTCTCGCAAAATCTGTATCAAAATGCGTGTTACTGCGCACGGAGCAATCCGTGCCTCTCTATTGGTCGGACGCCACAAGCGTGTCCGGATTGGTTGCCAGAATTTGAAAACGGCACTTCGCGCTTCCTCGCCTACGTCTTGCGTTCTCCTTCGGCGGTTTCATTTGAGATCTCGACGGTGGGTGCCGCGTTGGCGGTGTCTTTCGTTGGGAGGCAAGTGCGTTCGCCGATCGCCGTTTTATCCGTGTATTATGGTGTCTTTGATCGTGTTGTACTGTTTCTCGCCACATGCATCGGCCTACGAACAGCCAATCGGATTTCAAACTGATGCGTTGTCGTGAATTATGGCTCGATGAACTTGTTCGAGCGCCGTCAGATCTGCATAGCGGTGACAAGAAAATACGATTCATGAAGCAGCATTTTATGTTTGACGTGTAGCAGGCAAGGACATGACGATCAAGCGATTGTGCGCAAGTATGTGACAGTTGGTCGTTGCTGGGAATAAGCTGTGTCGATATGCGTGTTTTGCAAGTTTGAACTTTGTTCCAGTGTGCTAGGAAGCGCTACGCAATGGACTCAGTACGCTCAGTGCATGTATATGTGTCAACCTGCCGATTGTGTCAGTATAAATAAATTGGTTCATTACAACACTTTTCACAGTTGTTTGGGAATCACGGAATAACTTTACGACGTGCATGAAAGCTAGTAGACTTAGAGGTGAGGGGTAGCCGGTACAGGCCAGTATGGAAAGCAGAAGTCAGCAACAGCCAGAACCGGTCGGGCTGCGAGCCGGACGGAAATACTTCTGATTGGAGGATTGAGGAAGCAATCGCTGCACTCTCATTGGTCGTGTGCCCAGTGTTGTGTGAATTTAGCTATACTATGGGCTCTATAGGGAGTTGGTGAGAGCTGGTTGCACTATATGCGCAGCCAGAAATTGAAATTTATGAAGAGGGCTTTCACAGCCCTTTGAAGTTAATAAACATTATTAACATAAACTGACTTTAGACAAAAGTTTTCGATGCTCCAATATGGTGCGCGCCGCATGATGGACTACATTCGACTAATTTCGATGGGCTGACTGAAAGTAAAGCAACTGCTTCACGATATGTGCAAATCTACTCCAATTGCTATTATTATTCAAACAACTTCTCATTTGCTTTCTACTTTGTGCTATCATCAAAAGAACTGTGAGTGAGTCTAACCAGGCTCCAACGGCACTTACTCGGAGACTGCCAAACCGTGACGGCAAACACGTCGGAAACTGCACTGGCTTCGAAAGATCCGTACTTCAACTTGAGTGTGATTACTGACACACAGGCGAACATCAGAGTTGAGGCTAAAATGCACGCCCAGACCTAGAAGCAAAAATATGCCATCAACCACTCAAGGAAAGGCGAAATGACAGCAATGATATACACTAACCTCGGGTTCGAACGTCTTGATGGCATTGAAGCTGCTGCTGACTTCCTTAGCAGTCGGCGTAAGGTAGCCAACTTTGTTGTAACGCAAGGGGAACATGTACTGCACCGGACGGATGAAGGGATCAGCTAAGAAGCACGCGTCCACCACCTACAATCATATTTTCATCTGATGATGCAGGCATTGAACAGAGTGCATTAATTCGATCAGTAACGCTGCTCAGACTGCACACTTCAAAGTACCATTTTTACCGAAGCAAATTTCCCAAGAATGCATGCAGGTTAGCTTACCCTACGCTGTAGCATACCGGTCAGAGTTTCTCGACTATGGGTTTCACCTCGGCTGCTAGATGTAGTTACAAAACGGACAGTCTGAATACTGAAAACAACACGATAAGCCTTTAGTAGCCATTTAAGAGAGAAGTAGGTAAAACAGTCAGTGTACTTAACGTATGAAAGTATAAACAAAATGTGTGCAGGCACGGTGTGTGAAGGAAAGTCGCAATTTTGTTTCATAGCTGAAGCTCGCTCTCTTAATGCCGTTCCGATCACGTGCGTCTGACCGAAATACAGGACATCTTGCTGCCTTGAACAAAGAGGGACATGAACAAATGAGAGCCGGTTGGAAACAATCTGCGGCAGCATCAGGACTCTACGCCTCATGCTCACAGGGTTGATATTTGAGACATCGTGGTTTTCTTCTATCGCACCCTGAAGCTTTGTGGCAGTGCGGTCTGTATGTGTGGCACACTTTTCTTATGCGCTGCCTGTGTGATGCTGTTACGTCGTAATGGACCAATCAATCCTGTGCGCTGTAAATCCTCAGACATTTTATGATCCGACTGATTCAGTGACGATTGACGAAACAATCAAGCGAAAAGATCACGATGCCGCTGTAACTGGTTTTATTTGACAACAGGCATCTCATTCACTTTTCACATCATTCCTGATCACTAAAGACTGACACGCTATGTGCGTTTTCTGCAAGGTAGACCGCGACGTCCCACAAACGACAGCTCTGATACCGACGTAGTGCACGCATATGCTGCAACAGAAAGACACATGAATGCAAAGAACAACGCAGGTTCAGGCGTGCTCATTGAGGTAAGCAACTAAGAATGATGATGATGATGATTCGGAGTTTAAAGGCGCAAGGGCAGCTTAGGCCATAACGCACCAAGACAGACGTTGAGTATGTACTTAGAATAAAAATATGATGATTATATTAAAACTAAACAGAAATCAAAATGGCACAGTGAGAGACATGGGATGGGTTACAGATTATGTAGTTGACCGATCAAACATATGTCACAGGTCAAATGATGTCGTTAAAAAACTTAAAAACGCGTATGATGGGTAAGAGAGGTTCATCCCCCAGCAAAAGACAGGAGCGAATTGGCAACTGAAAGTGGTAAAATTCATAAAAATAATGACGCTCTACCTGGTAAAGTGGGCATGTAATGAGTAGGTGGAGTACAGTCAGCTGTATCCCACAATGTATGCATTGTGGCAGCTCTTTGCCACGCAACAAGAAACCCTGTGTCAGATGTGTATGAACAAGCCCTAAACGACTTAAAATGATACCCTGAAGGCGGTTTTCGACACTGCAATAGAAGTTCCCGATTGACTGCTTAATGAGCCTAAGTTTATTTTGGCAATACAAAATAAAAGCAATACAAAACAAATGGAAACATGTAAGAAATTGTGCTGTTGGGTAAACCCGCGACACAGCCCTATAGGACTGTACTACTAATAAAATAGTAGTAATGGCTGTCACGCTAATAATAAAATAGTGTCACTATCTTGTGAGGATACAGCAAAGTAACAACAAACACACTTTGAAACTACAAACATAAAACTGACATTAACAACACACAAGAAGTAGCAACAACTTCCTGATAAAATTTGCCAATGGAGGAAGCAAGATGTGCAACCAAAGGCAAAGGATTCCAGACCTTGGCACCGAAAATGCAACAGTAAACTGCACGCAATTGGCTCTGCGAATGGGAAGCTCAGGAGTAAGGTTATCAGTGCGAACGTGGTGAGTAAAGGTGTAAGGAGATTATTGATGAATTGCAGATCCTGTTTGTCAATTTATAAACGGGGACGGCAAGTTTTACCTTTAGAAAATCAAAGACAGTACTTACAGGCAGAAAGGAAATGCAGAACAGAAGCGTAAGGATATAACGATAGCACAACCCTAAGTGCCCGTTTTGCATAATATATTCAAATGGGATGTGTGCGTGAGTCAGTAAACTTCTAACACACTTGCTCTTGATCAGTGCATGATATCTCAGAAGGAGGACTTTGGTAGGTAAAATTTACTTTCGCAAGTGCAAGAAGACCGGGAACGGTAATGGTCTGAACATCGACAATATGTGGCTTTCATCAAGGTGCTCACGCAGCCAAACACCAAGAAACCTCGCAGACGAACATCTATTTATCTCGTCATCCCCAAAATGTAGTTTATAGTGAGTAACATCGATTGCTTCCTGATAACGATCAAATATATAGTAGCTAGATTTACTAGCATTTTCTATAAGTCTGTTTGCAGATAACCATGCTGAATATCTCAGAAGAACTGCGTTAGCTTTCGAAAACTGTGAGCGTGTATCATTAGCTTCGACAAAGATGTTTGTGTCGTTCGCATATAATATGCATGTCACATGCAAACAGACTTGTGCCCGTTACTCGACAAGAGTAATTGATTATTGTTACCGTTACTTCTACGGAAAAATTAATTGATTACCATTACCAATTACTCGACTTCAAATGTCGTTGAGTAACGAGTAGAAAAGTAATGCGTTACTCCGGTCGTTACCATGCATTCACGCAAATTATAACCCTCTTTGTGTGCCTCAGAAGAAAAAAAGGTTCAACAACGGAACAGCTGAAATAACAAGACAAACAAAAACGCGTATGAAAAGGGGATCAGTACGTCTACAGTATCTATCGCCCGAGAAGACGATTGTGGAAGAGCATAGCGTGGGACTTCCCCATGACACAGTAAACCTCCAAAGCTTGTGCCAACACACGGTTGTAGGAAGATATTAGAGAGAGAGAGAGAGACCCTGAAATTCCAGAACCTTATTACAATTACCTCCGCTTGCTATAGGCCTGTTGCGCTCAAGCTGGCACAGTGACTGGTCCGCACAGCCACGCAGCCAGGCATGTATCGAGGTTAAATATGCCACCTTTCAGATTGCGAACGCACGGCAAACCACAACACAAATCGGGAATACAGTACTGTTGCGTTGTTGGCTACCATAACAGCTTCCAAAACGTCAAAAGTAGCATTCCACAAATCAAATTTTATCGCTTTCCCGGAAAACCTTGGGAGACAGAGGACGGAAAGCGTGCATCGCCGTGAGAACCCCGCGATGTTTCCACTTTGCATTCCGCCGGGAGATAATATAGAGCCATACTCAAACAACTTGCGGTACAAAGTTACTTGGATAAATCGCAAATTCTGCTACACAGGTAAACATAATGCATGTAGATTTTTTTTTTTTTAGAATACTGCCAGCCACCTCTCGGTGGCCAAAGCAGGTGTGGGCAATCAACAGTACACAAGATGCACATATACAAAGTATTCAAAGATTGCTGGAGCGCACAATATACACAAAGTAATCAAGTGCGGAAAACAAGAGTCACAAGCAAGTCAATTAAGAACATTTCAATAAATTGACGAATGCCGTTGAGAAAGCCGCATTGACAGCGCCCGCCGGAAGCGCATTCCACTCTTCAGAGGTACGTGGAGAAACTATATTTATAACAGTCACAACGAGCATCGGGAATTCAGAGGTACGTGGAAAGAAACTATATTTATAACAGTCACAACGAGCATCGGGAACCCTGAATTGGACTGCATGAGGCTTCCGTGTGCGAGAACCAGATATAGGTTGAATGTAGTCTTTAATTTTAACCCTATAATTTCCCTTGATGAGGTCGAAAAACAATTTTAGTCTGTTAATTTTTCGCCTTTCAGACAATGTTACTAACGCTGCTCGCTCATATAGAGGGCTTATAGAAGTGTATCTGCCGTAGCAATTAAAAGTAAAACGAAGGGCCCTTTTCTGTACACTTTCAAGTCTGTTCACGTGTGTTGACCTGACAGGGTCCCAAACGGCACATGCATAATCCAAAAGCGGGCGAACGCAAGTTTTATAAGCTGCAAGTTTCGTTTCTGCTGTAGCGTGCTTTAAATTCCTTTTTAAAGCCCATAACTTTGTGGAAGCCTTCCGGGTGACCCTGTCAATGTGTCTATCCCACCGTAAGTCACTAGAAATTGTGAGACCGAGATACACATACTCGTATTCACGAACGTAAGTAACTGGATGTCCTTCAACATAACGTAGAGGTGACTGTTGCCTTGTGATTGACATAACTGCACATTTGGAAATATTAAGGCACATTTGCCACATCTTGCACCAATCGTGTATTGCGCGCAGATCAATATTCAGGTTCTCCTGGTCTTTTGTACATGTTATTTCACTGAATATGACCCAAGCATCAGCAAACATAGAGATTTGACAGGGACGTGGCAGACGGTATCATTTATAAAGACAAGGAACAACCAGGCCCTAATACTGATCCTTGTGGAACCCCCGACGCTACTGAAGCTATACCTGACATGTTCTGACCGAAAGTACCAAACTGAAGACGTGAGCTTAAGTAGTCATCTAACCAGGATACAATATTCGTATTGTTACGAGAACCTCGGAGTTTCATAATGAGTTTGGGATATGACACCTTATCAAAGGCCTTCCTAAAATCTAAAAAAATACATCGGTTTGGCCTCTGCCATTAATTGTCATCGCTAAACTATTAACAAAGTCAAGTAATTCTGTCACCGTTTGCGAAAACCATGTTGCCTATCCGTGAAAAACTGCACGCTATCTAAGTATAGTTGGATATCAGTGACACCGGCCGATAATTAGTGGGATTTGACTTATTTCCAGATTTTTGTATTGGCACCACGTTTGCTATCTTCCACTGATGTGGTACATGACCGCTTTCCATTTACTTATTAAGTATAATAACTAAAATTTTACTCATCCATTCCGCATATCTACGGAAGAATATATTTGGCATGTCGTCAGGCCCTACCGCCTTTTTAGTGTCAACCTGGAGTAGAAGATTAAAAATACCTTCTTCTGTAAATACAAGATCCGGCACTCCCGTTAACGGCGTGCTGACAAAACTAGGACACACTCCATTGTCATCCGTAAACACAGAAGATAAAAATGCATTAAACGTTTCGGCGATATCTTTATGATCGGTTAACACTCGTCCGTCCAGTTCAATGCTATCGGTCCCTCTGGGTTTAGGACAAATAGACCTCCAAAACTTGGAATGGTTTTCTTTTAGAAAGGGGTGCATAGTAATTGTATTTGGCAACACACAACTTGTTTCGAAACTCGGACACCAATGACTGTAGGTTCGATTTCAGCCTCACATTATGTGAAAGTCGGGCTCTCTTAATCCTTCTCTTGAGGTGAAGTACTTCTCGCGTTATCCAGGATTTGTTGATCGCGTAGTCTTCCTACGTTTAGACACAAAGCGGGCAATGCACTCGCCAACAATTCTAGAAAACCTAAGCCATAAAGAATTGAGATCTGTTCCTGCCCTGTCACTGAATACAACAAAGTCATCAAAGTTCAACTCAAGATAATCCAATACGCTCTCATCCTCGATTCTCCTAACATCGAAGACCGTTATTACCTCGCCAAATGGCAAGTGAGGTTGAAGTGGAAGAAAACAGCCTTGTGGCATCGACTCTGGCCGGTTGTTCTTACTGCTATGCGCAGAGGGTCTTCGTGCAGTGTGTTTACTTCAAAAAAAGCGATGACCTCATTACTTATGTTCTCCAGGAGACATGCCGCTATGAAGCCACCCCCATGGCATTTTTGCTGGAATGCCATAATGGCACACCGTGTGTGTCTCTGTCACGACCTTTAGGAGATCGAATAGCCTCTCCGTTTGCTCTCCCATTACTACATTGTCCAAAGTGTAGTTAAGAACCTTATAATCCCACTGCAAGCCCCCCCCCCCCCCCTCTGCTCAGACTCAAGGACCTCAGCGAGTGAACAAACTATGCCTGGGTACCTGTGAAGCATATCACGAGGCGATTTTCTTTTTGCAGCGGGAGACATGTGGTTGATGTACCTGTGCAGGTAAACGTTATACAAACAAGGATAAATATATCAGTTGCAAACTGTTCATTACCAAGAGCAATAAATCATTGTTTTTTGAGACATAGTACCAGGTACAGGGTACAATACTGGCTGATGAAGAATATAAAATGCTGAAGAAATATCATTGACAGAATAGCCAACCATCTACGATGCAGCAGAGTACACCAGCAGCATTCAGTAGAGAAAGAGCATTGACAAATGATCCACGATGCAGTAGAGATGACTACAGCCTCATCAGTTCTAAAAACTACATTGGGCAAGAAAGAAGGACCTCAAGGGTCAATGGGGAGGGGAAGAGAGTGGGACGAAGAGAGCCCTGCGTCGGCACCGACCCAAAGGTATACACCCGACATAATGCTGGGGGCAGACATGAAGCTATCTTCCAGCGAACCCCCGGCCGGGAGAACGGCCGCGGCAGGACCGACGAGGATGGAAGACCCCACCAAGCCCGACGTCCATTGATCTAAAAACTACAATATGAAATATCTCCACCCGAACTCTTGTCTGAAGGAAAGCACATGCCCACATTTTATTATACATACGTACTCGGAAATAAGTCTGCAATACTCTTTTTCATGTCACGCTGCGGCTAGGAGCTTGGCTTGCCTACTTTTCTGGCTGCCCCGTGCATGTCGCCTCTTTTTCCTCTCTCACGTGGCAGCAGACCACTGCCGTGTGTTTACATTTTCCCGCAATTTCAGCTTTATAGGTACACAATGCAACATGAACTGTTCGCGGGCACTTTGAGACATGTGATGGACAGGTACCGGAGGCGAGTTAAATCACAACTTTCAGTGCGGGTAAAATGTGCATTCAGTGTTTTTCTGATCAGATATATCATATTAATGTACAGTTTACATATATTACGTAAGATCACGACGACTACGTCGATCCGGATGTAATAAACCACGCTGTCCTTCACTTGCGAAGTGCACTTCACTTTGACGACGATTTCGTTACCGTCCGATGCGTATTCGACGCCAAAAACATGTTTGACTAATAACTGGCCCTTCAAAAGGTGTGATTCTGTGAAAAAATTGAGAAGGGCCCGTATAGCTTTTCAAATCCATAACAGATGCGATACATTGCTTGTTTGCGCCAGAGCGAAACCCGAGAAACCGAAACACTCTTGAGCGCGGACCAATGTTTAGATTTGCTTCCACATGCGGCGCTATTGCCCGCTGATCGCAACGCCACCTGGCCGAGAGCTACAGGCCTATAGTAGAACGGCCCAAGAAAGGTTGACGGCACCAGGGGCTTCATTTCCGGCTTAACATCTGAACGATAAACTAATCTCTGCCGGAAAAGTAGTCAGTTACAGAGTAATCGATTACTGAAAAAATTACTTTGGATGTCCTTCAATGAGTGGCCGGTTTGATTGAAATGACGCGACACATGGAGATTTGGTTTCTTTGTAATATCGGACCTGTGATTATTAAAACGAATTCGGAATGATGTTGTAGTTTGGCCAACATATTCTGCTTTGCATGCGTTGTATTCCGTAGATATACTACGTTGGATGAGTTGCATTCAGAAGTAGTCTTGATTTTTACTTGGAAGTTGCTGTTTGTGTTTCGTACCCTGCCTGCAGTCTGCATTACAATACAAATTTGGCATCTTCGTCCGTTGCATGGGTGGCAGCCTTCGGTTGTAGGAGGTGGCTTATTGACTTTTGCGTTGACTAAGTGGTCTTGAAGATTCCTTGCACGACGATATCCTATGCGAGGCGGTTCTGGGAATATTTCTGCAAGGCGCTCCGACTGTGTTAAAATTGGGTGACGACGTTTCAGTATGTTTTTAAGGTTACGGATCGCGCCATTGCAGGTGACTGTAAGATTAATCCGCTTGGGGCGTTCGGGGCGTGCTGAGTTTTTGAAAAGTTCACTGCGATTAGTACGGCGGGCTCTACATATCGCGTCCTTCACGAGATCCTGGGGGAGGTTTCGGCTGACCAGCGTGTTTTGAAGATCGTTAAGGTTTGCGTCCAGCTCGTCATCTTGTGAACAAATGCGCCAGTAGCGGAGGGCCTGACTGTACGGGATGGCCAATTTAGTATGTCGGGGATGGCAGCTGTGAAATGATAGATATTGTTGGGAGTCAGTCGGTTTTCGGTACAGATTTGTTACGAGGGTGCCATTGGATATGCTTATATGGGCATCTAGAAAATCTATGCTCTCTCTAGAATAAGCGTGAGTGAATTATATAGTGGGGTGCACGTTACCGAAGTTTTCAATAAACGACAAAAGCGAGTCTTGAGAATGTGGCCACAGCATGAATATGTCGTCAAAAAAACGCTTAAAAATTAGGGGTTTAAGTTGACAGCTGCCAAGGAACCGTCCTTCTAGATCACCCATGGAAATATTCGCGCAATTTGGGGCCATCTTTGTGCCCATGTCTGCGCCGTTAATTTGAATGTAATGCCTGTTGTCAAATTCAAAATTATTACATGTGAGTATTAGAGAAATTATTCTTTCTACGACAGCAGAGTCGTACAGTTTTTCGGAAAATTTTTCATATGCTACGAGAGTGGTATGGATGCCGTCATCGTGAGGAATGTTGGTGTACAATGAGGTAACATCGAGTGTTACAAGTAGGGAACCGGTCGGGACTTCGATATCCGAAATTATTTGTAGAAAATGATTCGTATCCTTTATGTATGACGGGAATTTTGGGGGATGTCTTTGAGGAGGCGGTCAACGAACGTGGAGATTTTTTCGGTTGATGTGCCATTCGAAGATACTCACGTATCATTCTACTCACTTTCTCGACTCACGCTTATTCTAGAGAGAGCATATATTTTCTAGATGTCCATGTAAGCATATCCAATGGCACCCTTGTAACAAATCTGTACCGAAAGCGGGCTGACTCTCAACAGTACCTGTCATTTCACAGCTGCCATCCCCGACATACTAAATTGGCCATCCTGTACAGTCAGGCCCTCCGCTACCGGCGCATTTGTTCACGAGATGACGAACTGGACGCAAACCTTAACGATCTTCAAAACACGCTGGTCAACCGAAACTTCCCCCAAGATCTCGTGAAGGACGCGTTATGTAGAGCCCGCCGTACTAATCTTAGTGAACTTCTCAAAAACTCAACACGCCCCGAACACCCCAAGCGGACTAATCATACAGTCACCTTCAATGGCGCGATCCCTAACCTTAAAAACATACTGAAGCATCATCACCCAATTTTAAGACAGTCGGAGCGCCTTGGAGAAATATTCCCAGAACCGCCTCCCTTGGCCAAACTACAACATCATTCCGAATTCGTTTTAATAATCACAGGTCCAATATTAAAAGAAACCAAATCTCCATGTGTCGCGTCATTTCAATCAAACCGGCCACTCATTCAAGGGCATCCGCGTGTACATCTTACAATCTGGTTTCCCCTCAGACCGTAGCAGGCAACAGCGTGGATCATTCCTAATCCACAAATTCCAGTTTACGATAAACGAATACCCCGGCGTATTGTCTACAGTTCGCAGCTTTAGCTCCTAGACCAAGTCCCCCGACCCTCTTTCGTTCTTTCTGCCGTCTCTTTTTTTATCATTTCAGGTTTATTCGACGACCAAGGAGAACTCTTCTGGAAGACAGCCAACACCACTGCATGTGCTAAACGTACCATTAGCAACAATGCTCCTGCAACATCACCAACGCCGCTCCACGTGCACTGTTCCCCTCTCATTGTCCCACTTCCCCTTCGTATATAAACCCTTGTCACCTATTTCCTAGTTTAGTCCTGTTGAAGGCGCGCTGACTGCCGAAACGTCGACCCCTAACTGTAAATATATTTCTAGTACCCCCTTAATTATCAATGTAATAAAAGTAGCAAGTGTTTTTAACCCTTATACGCCCTCCCAAGTCTCTTCATTACTTGTAGTCTATTTGTTTTCGCCTCCATCTGTACCCAGTTATGCATTCATATATCCCGCGATGGCCGCCAACCGAAGAGGACCCAAGAAGCCCATAAGGAAGTATCATTCTTTTGCCCCTACCGCAGCAGTAATAGATGACTCTCAAACCAAATATCTCTATTTCCATTTTTATCCCAGGTTCAAGGAGATGCAAACCATGTTCGTGACGCGGAGCGGTGGCCGGATTTTGGACTTCGCGGCGGAGATTGACCTGCTGCCGGCCAGTGTGCGCATTGTCGTTCTGCATTGTGGCACGAACGATATGCCTGGCTCTGACCCCCAGCAGGCCTTTCTCCGTTACCGAGACCTGATCCGGCACATCCGATCAAGAGGCAGTATCGACAAGGTAATGTGTTCCTTGATCCTCGATTCCTTCCTTCCTCCTTGATTTGCTTGACAGGGGACTGGAGTTCCTGGGGACTGGAGGGGCTTTCGCTTCAACAAGATGCTGAGGGACCTCTGCCGCCGCAGCCCGGATCTTTTGTACGTGGACCACTGCTTCCAGCGACTGCCCCCTACACATGCACTGGCCGCAGACGGACTGCACCCGAGCTTCCGTGGTGTGGAGGAGATTGCCCACCGCCTCTAGTTCCTGTTGCCGGGATTCGTCCGACGTCTAAACAAGGAACACAGGCCACCTGCAGTCCCGGACCCGTGGTGGCCAACGCTGAGAGAGGCGGACATGCTAGAGGCTAGGACAGCAGCTGCACGAAGGAACGGAGGACGGACGGACTGACTAACCTCCGTTGAGTCCACTTCAGTTTACCCCCAGCTCGCATACGCTTCCAGCACCCCCGAATTTTTTAAACTTAGAAAATTGGCAGACAAGCTTACGAGATTCGAATCGCACCTCGACATGCTAGAAACTTACAATAAGTACAAGTCATTCCCCAAAGGTCTACAAATTAAGGTCAGGCCCACATTTCAACTGCACGCAGAAAAGCACGTACTTTGGGAGAACGTCCTTGAACAGGCCAGTCTGGACCTTAGCGAAATTCTATTATCCCATTGTCGCAGTACAGTAAATGGTCTGAGTGAGGAGCTCGCAGTAGCTACTAGTACATCACAAATTTCGGATCATCACCGAACGGAGTTGAGCGATTTCATTCAAAAGAAAAGGAATCAATTAACCGTAAGGAAACAGAAGAAGTTAGCCCGCGATGATATACCTCCGCCGAATGACACCGCAGTGACTGCGTCTCCCACCGCAAATCCCGTAGATACAGCACCCGACCCCCAACCGACAACCATTGTTCCCGCTGCAAGTCACGTAAAAAATAATGTCGTGAATCTGTCATCCGCAAACCTCACTCACCACGAACTCTCGCTTCTGAATCGGGGACTGTCCTTCTGTCCAAACAGTGACCTGTACAACGAATATCAGCTTCATTTGGATTTAGATAACTTCGCAAGACAGTTGCGTCTCAAAGAATATTTCCATGACAAAGCCAGCTCATCGCGAAACCAATTCGGAGCCCCGTCAAATTTCACTCCTGATTCGAACCGAGAAAAAGCTTTAGATATGTGCATACAAGCTGTTCAAAGGGATATCCTGCGGGCCTAAAAAAATTCTGACCGCGGTGCAGCGACACCTAACCTTACTAGAGCGGAGCAAGACAGTATATCAGCCTTAAAGCAGCGCAGTGATGTAGTAATCAAAAAAGCAGACAAAGGTGGTGCCCTAGTAATCATGGACAAAGAAACCTATATCGCAGAAGGAATGCGGCAGCTCGGTTGCCAAACATTCTACAGGCGCCTAGAAAATGATCCCACCAATGACATTAACACCAAGATCACAAAAACCTTAAAGATTTTAAAGGTTAGTAAGAAAATCGACGATAATCTATTCGAGTACCTCTTGCCACACGACCCCAAGCCAGGCCGCTTTTACATGCTCCCTAAAATTCATAAGCCAGGAAATCCCGGTCGCCCCATAGTATCTTCGAATGGCACACCAACCGAAAAAATCTCCACGTTCGTTGACCACCACCTCAAAGACATCCCCCAAAAGTTCCCGTCATAGATAAAGGATACGAACCATTTCCTGCAAATAATTGCGGACACATCGAAGTCCCGACCGGTTCCCTACTTGTAACACTCGATGTTACCTCATTGTACACCAATATTCCTCACGATGACGGCATCGATGCCACTGTCGTAGCACATGCAAAATTTTCCGAAAAACCGTACGACTCCGTTGTCATAGAAACACTAATTTCTCTAATACTCACATGTAATAATTTTGAATTTAACAACAGGCATTACATTCAAATTAACGGCGCAGACATGGGCACAAAGACGGCCCCAAATTGCGCGAATATTTCCATGGGTGATCTAGAAGGACGGTTCCTTGGCAGCTGTCAACTTAAACCACTAATTTTTAAGCGTTTTTTTGACGACATATTCATGCTGTGGCCACATTCTCAAGACTCGCTTTTGTCGTTTATTGAAAACTTCGGTAACGTGCACCCCACTATAGAATTCACTCACGCTTATTCTAGAGAGAGCATAGATTTTCTAGATGCCCATATAAGCATATCCAATGGCACCCTCGTAACAAATCTGTACCGAAAACCGACTGACTCCCAACAGTACCTATCATTTCACAGCTGCCATCCGCGACATACTAAATTGGCCATCCCGTATAGTCGGGCCCTCCGCTACCGGCGCATTTGTTCACAAGATGACGAGCTGGACGCATACCTTAACGATCTTCAAAACACGCTGGTCAGCCGAAACTTCCCCCAGGATCTCGTGAAGGACGGGATATGTAGAGCCCGCCGTACTACTCGCAGTGAACTTCTCAAAAATTCAACACGCCCCGAACGCCCCGAGCGGATTAATTTTACAGTCACCTTCAATGGCGCGATCCCTAACCTTAATAACATACTGAAACGTCATCAACCAATTTTAACACGGTCGGAGCGCCTTGGACAAATATTCCCAGAACCGCCTCGCATAGCATATTGTAGCCGCACCGCCATCGACAGCGCACCCCGAATCGCTGAACTGTGCTGAATGTGCCCTAAATGGTGCTGAAAATAATTGCCAAGGATCCAAATACAATGGCTGTGGTGCAAGCCAGCAGGCGCATTGATATGGTGTCCAGCTGGAATTGATGAATTTTATTAACTATCAACGAGATCACTAAAATACCCACAACCAGACCTGTACTGTGTTTTTGGCTCACTGAGGTTACTAAAGAGCTACGTTTCTTTGAGGTGTGAAACAAAGCTTTATAAAATGAATCGACCAAGTTGTGTGATCTAAATGGTGTATATTGAGTAGATTTACAACATATAAATGAGTGGAGCCACCGTCATCTGTGGAGCGAAACAGAAAAGTGCCGTAAAAACATAGTTAGTAAACCTTGGTTACAAAACTTCCTCGATAAGAACTAATTGCCGAACTCAGTAGAATATTCCAAATTCGAACTTTCTTGAGGATTTTTGCCTCTCTTGTCACAAATGCAAAATAAATGCAATAAAGCATACATTGGAACTCAGTTGTTGAGGCAAGACGCATGAACATCCAAACATATGTGAGTGCGCTAGTTATTTTCACACACAGTATGATCTTCTGAATTCCCAATAGTTATTTGGCCCGCAGGTTCCAGAAATGTTCTTCTTATCAATCATCAATCATTTATTTCATTCATTCAAACAATACACACAATTATCATAGAACTCAAGAAACCTGAGGGAAAATCCTGGTTAAAGGTTCCTTCGTGAAAAGTATGTTAATGTCAGTAAAGCACTAGTTAGGAGTTAGGTAAGTCCACAAGGTATACAATACAATAAGGCAATAAACAAACAAACGCAACCAGGAGAGATAAATCGACTAATAACCTGACAAATTAAACCACATTACGAATTAACACATGCCTCACTCGATTTCTAAACAAAGAAAAAGGACGGATGCTTATTATATCATGAGACAATTGATTCCACTCACAGCCTCCCATAGTTTGTTTTACCAAAGGTAAGTTCAACCTACCACCTGCACCAGCCCTCGTTGCTTTAGTTCGAACTGAGGTGACTAAAATTATTTTTTGGCAGAATGAGATTAAGGTTTAAGATGCGGTGGATTAGGTTGAGTACGCTATAAGAAATTATATCATGAACTCTAAGGATATGAATGTCATGACATGGGACATGAGAGAAAAATGGCAACCCGAACGTGAACCTAACAGTACGGTTTTGTATTACTTGAAGAGCACGAAGATGTGTTTTGTAAGTTAAGCCCCAGACAGGAGCACAGTAAGATAAGTGGGAATGTATGAGGGCATAATATAAGTTGAGTAAGGTAGACGATGGGAAAAACTTTCGGGTGCTCTCAAGAACAGTTATATCATATGAAATCCAGCGGATAATATTATTAATGTGCAGTGTAAAACGAAGATGTCTGTCAAACATGACTCCTAAAAACTTGGTTTCATGACGAAATTGTAAAGGCCTTCCCGAAAGGGATACTGAAGTGGGCGTGACAACATTATGCTTATGAGAATTAAAAATCATTCACGCTCTTTTATTTGACTGTAATTTATTAGTATGACACCAATGAAAGAGATTACCGATATCTATATTTAATGTTAACGCTAGATCATCGATATCATTACCAGTTAATAGTAAACTAGTGTCATCTGCATACAAAAATGTTTCAGAAAATTCAATGTGCTCAGGGAGGTCGTTAACATACAGTAAAAAGAGAAGCGGTCCTAGTATACATCCCTGTGGTACGCCAATATTAGAGACTCGAGGTTGAGAGGAAGCCTCCTGACACCTAACAATATCAGGCCGGTTTTCAAGGTAACTAGCAATTAGACCAAACGCACGTCCTGTGATCCCATACCTGGCTAATTTAGAAAGAACAATTTCATGATTGATACAGTCGAAAGCTCTAGAGAAATCAACGATGAAAGAAACGGCTACGCCGCCCTGGTCAATAGATTGTTTTATGCGTTCCGTAAAAGTGTGTAGAGGAGATGGTGCCCAACTACACGAGTCCTGACCGGCGATGATGGAATGTCCCAGCGGGCAGACGTGCGTGGTCTCACGCTAGGACGGTGCCGGCAGAACTGACTGCCAGGCACAGTGGCACGCGGCAGCACAGGCACGTCTTCATCATCATCCACGGGCCGCCACATCACCATCGCCACATCACCATCATCGATACCATGGACAGGAGAATGAGGACGACTCGTGGATGGTGGACGACTGGACACACGGCTTGTGCTTGTGGCTGTTGATGCAGCAGCAGCGGGATGGCGGGAACAAGAGCGCTGCGATCCGGGCGGGTTCCAGAGATGAGGCAGAACTGACTGCCAGGCACAGTGGCACGCTGCAGCACAGGCACGTCTTCATCATCATCCACGGGCCGCCACATCACTCCCCCGTTCAGACGCGGAGCCGTGCATGCGGTTGAGGCCCGCGTCGATACCATGGACAGGAGAATGAGGACGACTCGTGGATGGTGGACGACTGGACACACGGCTTGTGCTTGTGGCTGTTGATGCAGCAGCAGCGGGATGGCGGGAACAAGAGCGCTGCGATCCGGGCGGGTTCCAGAGATGAGGCAGAACTGACTGCCAGGCACAGTGGCACGCTGCAGCACAGGCACGTCTTCATCATCATCCACGGGCCGCCACATCACTCCCCCGTTCAGACGCGGAGCCGTGCATGCGGTTGAGGCCCGCGTCGATACCATGAACAGGAGAATGAGGACGACTCGTGGATGGTAGACGACTGGACACACGGCTTGTGCTTGTGGCTGTTGATGCAGCAGCAGCGGGATGGCGGGAACAAGAGCGCTGCGATCCGGGCGGGTTCCAGAGATGAGGCAGAACTGACTGCCAGGCACAGTGGCACGCTGCAGCACAGGCACGTCTTCATCATCATCCACGGGCCGCCACATCACTCCCCCGTTCAGACGCGGAGCCGTGCATGCGGTTGAGGCCCGCGTCGATACCATGAACAGGAGAATGAGGACGACTCGTGGATGGTGGACGACTGGACACACGGCTTGTGCTTGTGGCTGTTGATGCAGCAGCAGCGGGATGGCGGGAACAAGAGCGCTGCGATCCGGGCGGGTTCCAGAGATGAGGCAGAACTGACTGCCAGGCACAGTGGCACGCTGCAGCACAGGCACGTCTTCATCATCATCCACGGGCCGCCACATCACTCCCCCGTTCAGACGCGGAGCCGTGCATGCGGTTGAGGCCCGCGTCGATACCATGAACAGGAGAATGAGGACGACTCGTGGATGGTGGACGACTGGACACACGGCTTGTGCTTGTGTCTGTTGATGCAGCAGCAGCGGGATGGCGGGAACAAGAGCGCTGCGATCCGGGCGGGTTCCAGAGATGAGGCAGAACTGACTGCCAGGCACAGTGGCACGCTGCAGCACAGGCACGTCGTCATCATCATCCACGGGCCGCCACATCACTCCCCCGTTCAGACGCGGAGCCGTGCATGCGGTTGAGGCCCGCGTCGATACCATGAACAGGAGAATGAGGACGACTCGCGGATGGTGGACGACTGGACACACGGCTTGTGCTTGTGGCTGTTGATGCAGCAGCAGCGGGATGGCGGGAACAAGAGCGCTGCGATCCGGGCGGGTTCCAGAGATGAGGCAGAACTGACTGCCAGGCACAGTGGCACGCTGCAGCACAGGCACGTCTTCATCATCATCCACGGGCCGCCACATCACTCCCCCGTTCAGACGCGGAGCCGTGCATGCGGTTGAGGCCCGCGTCGATACCATGAACAGGAGAATGAGGACGACTCGTGGATGGTGGACGACTGGACACACGGCTTGTGCTTGTGGCTGTTGATGCAGCAGCAGCGGGATGGCGGGAACAAGAGCGCTGCGATCCGGGCGGGTTCCAGAGATGAGGTGTGAGTGCTGAGTGGTTGCTAATTGCGTTCAATGGCTGCTGATTCCGTTGAGTCCGTTGAGTTGCAGAGCGTTGATTGTTGCTGAGTGAATGCGTTGAGTTGCGCTGAGTGATTGTTGGTGAGTGAGTGCGTTGCTGAGTGGGCGACAGTACCGCGACCGGTACGAGAGCGTGAATGCTGGTTGTCGCCAGAGAAGTGCCGCGGAGTACCATCATGAAGCAGGTGGAGCCCGTAAATTGAGCCTGCTGTGGTCTCCCTGCGGGCCCCCCGTTGGAACAGTGGTCCCGGTGCGCCTTGCCTGCTAGAGGGTGGTTCGCTGCTGGTTTGCCGAAAAATTTAGGATGGTGAATGGCCAAATTACACCGAACATGGTGTTCGTTGTTCGGATCAACAAATGTAGAGGAGATGGTATACCCCTACACGAGTCCTGACCGGCGGAGTCCCAGCGGGCAGATGTGCGTGGTCTCACGCTAGGACGGTGCCGGCAGAACTGGTTGCCAGGCGCAGTGGCACGCGGCAGCACAGGCACGTCTTGATCATCATCCACGGGCCGCCACAAGTTAAAAGAGCTGTCTCTGTAGAATAACCCCTTCGGAAACCGAACTGGTTTGAACATAACACATGGAATTTGTTAAGATAGGTCGTTAGGCGCTTTTGTAAGAATGTTTTAATGATTTTGCCCGCAACAGGAAGAATCGAGATCGGTCTGTAAATACTGATATCAGAAGGATCGCCCTTCTTAAGTACAGGCGCAATGATCGCACGTTTAAGTGGATCAGGAAATACGCCTTGCCTAAAAGAGAGTCACAATGTGAGATAGCACAGGGGATATAATGTCCTTAACCAGTTTGAGTTTAGAAGGCGATAAAAACCGGGCTGCACCGGGGTTTTATCGCTTTTAGTTGAGTTTAGATGCAGATATGTTGTCATACTCGGGCGATGTATTACGTAAAGATGAAATAACTTCGGCAACTTCTGTAGAAGATCATGCCCAAGAATTAGGGACAAAATGTAAAGCAGGCTTCACCTAAAACTGCTCCCATAGAGCCTGTGTATTCTGGAACGAAAAGCGCGTGCTACATATTCTGCTGGCAGCGCTTTGCATTCGTTCTCTAACGGCATCTTGCCTCTGACAGGACAAAACTTTTGAGCAATTTTGGGGCATGAATAGTGGCATCTTCAAGGTTCCATTCCGGTTCCAAATTTTGAACCTGTAAAGGAGCCTTCCATCGCCGCACGAGCACGTTGCGGCGAAGCCTACTTTCAAGGCCACGCACTACCACAGGTTTGGGAAATGGCTCAGCGCAGAAGAGACTACAAGAGAAGACAAACAAGAAATAACAACACGGGGAGCCCAGATTTGTGTGTAACGTCACGTGGTAAGGGTATAGGATATAAAAAACTATGAACTTGACAGCTGTTAGGAGAACTAACATCGTTGAGGTTGTTATAAAGAGCAAACGTGCGTACATTATGGCTGTTACGAAGTCTGTTGGCATCTGCTAAATTGTGAGCAATCAAACAATCAATAAGCAATCAAATAAAATAAAGGTGTGGTCGGAGTGAATGGCACAACAAAAACAACAATAAATGATGACGATGAGATGGGGTGTTTCACCGCGGAGGTGCGTACCCTACACCACTGCCCGTGGAACGTTATGTGAAGATGATGAAGGAAGGATGCAAATACAAGAAATAACTAAAATGAACGGCAGAAAATAGACCAACGACAGCTTAAGACGACATGTACTATTTTGCACAGGAAAATGTGATATCTGAGATTCTACGATGTGCTAAGGTTCTCAAACCAAGTTTATCGAGGATAGGTTCATAATTATAGACACCAACGTGTCGGTCATAGAGAATGTACAATGACTCCAAGGGCTTCGATGCTGTCATTGGGTCAATCTTTGAAAATTAGTGAAGCTAATTAAGTATACCATTTTAGTTAGCCATCGAACACTGATGCGACCGGCTAGGAAAGATATCTGAGAGGCTTAGTTTTCGTTTCTTCTTTCTCGCTCTCTCCTTTTATCTTTTGCTTTTTTGTTGGGGGGACGGGTGGAGGAGGCTTATTAATACCTGAAGACAATTTATGATACAGCTACAGGATGTCACGCTTCCTCGCGAACGCAGGAGCCTCTCTAGCGAGGAAAACGCAAGTGTAAAAGGCGGTCACTTGGCCCATTTGTATTATAACGCATTACTCTGCTCCCTTTTGATCACAATAATGCTCGTTGCCTTGTCAATGTCATCTGCATTTTTAGATACTGTAGATTTGTCGTACACCTCGAAACTATTTTCTGTTGTTTGAGTTTGAGTTTGATTTGCGATTTTCTCGCGACTTTCTGTTGCTGTCATCTCTCAAAATGTATCTATCAAAATCCATCAAAATAAGCACAATTTCAGACAACAAAAAAAAGGAAAATATCGTTTCTGCGTTCCTGTCTTTTATTTTCCATACCTGATACAGCTAACGCCGTAGTGGATCAAATCTATCCCGATTGCAGCCTAATGCCGCGTGTTTCTCGACAGCCGTACTCCTGGCTTTTTTTTTTTCGTCTGTGGAGAGGGTGCTAGCAGGTGTGCTGTCTTATCAGCGTTCTTCTGAAGTTTTACTCTCTTGATCCAGCCGTACATGCTCACGCTTTCAGCATTCCTGCTTGGGACTGTGTTGTTCGCTATCGCGTCTTTTTTCATTCGTACATCTTTGTTTCTGTAGGTGTGAAGAAAAGTTTATTGACTGGTTGATAAGCAACTGCGTGCACCACGTAAAAGTCAGTTGTGTAGCATCGATTGCTAGTACGTATGAGTCTAATAAATACGAATGAAGCACGATGAACATTTGATTTACACATCAGAGTTAGTGTCCTCTTCATGTTGGGAAAAACTTCGCATGGCTGCATATGCGATCATAATGTCCTCCTTTAGCTTTGAAGCCAAAATAAACGGGGGCACCTCAAACCACGTTACTCAAACTGTGACGCAACATTTGCTTCAGCTTGCCGTCATCTGGATCTTTGGACGTCGTTCCCGATTTCCGTTCTTGGCTCACCTCGCGTCATAGAGTCCACATCTAACACACGTGACACGCGCTGTTCGAGTTCGAGTTCCACACTTAAACCGGGCCTCTTTCCTCTTGTCTATTGGATGCCATCTTCGGAGTACGTGACGTCACGTTTCTGATATCTCCTAGCCTGTAGCGCAGATGAATTTTCTTCTACCTTTAACATATTTTAGCCCATCCCATGCTGCGTCCCTTTTGTTTTGTTCGCCGATGATGTAGGTTCTGTAAGGCGCAATTTTTCTTTTCTAGTCGTTGGCTAGAAAGCCATCCTAGTCAGCGCTGCTGCATGCGGTTCATCGCGGCGTGATGCGAAAAAACATGTGTATACGGGGTCACGGGATATCCTGTCCATACCCATTGCATTTGTTTCCCAGATCCAGAAACATAGTTAGGACGTTTAATGTCTCCTGACGCAGATCTTTCCCTGCAGTATGTTGCTCAAATTCTTTTACCACACCTCTGAAAAGATCCCATAACAACTGTGCTCGTTCATCTCTGGTGTCCGAGGAGAGGACACAAGGCGTGGTAGATTCTCAAGAAGTAAATCGACATTCTTTCCTGTTAATGATGTGAATTTAGCAACTTTCGTTTTGCTGTCAGTGAGCAGTCTGACATTCGCACCAGATCCCTTTATAATGTCCACCAGCTTTCTCACGGACGTGTCTTTTCCTTTCGGGTGGTGCACATATTAGCAGTGTATACGTCCTGCATTTCCAAGAGCAGGTTTTAAAGAAGCCGCTCGACTATTCGTATCTTCATGAGCAAAACATCAGGGACAATGAAGCGGGGTTTGTATGGAGAACAATGGTGGATGCCGCACTGAGTTTTTCATGTTACCATAACCTCAATCTGCGTCTGCTTTCCACTCGCCGAATAATAACTTGTGGGTGTTTGTTTCACAAAATTGATTATCATAATAATTCCTAAGAGGATCGTTAATCCAAGAGCTTGCATGCCATTACCGATGCCAAACGATTTAAGAAATGTTTATGCGACCGCTAGGGGGGGGGGGGGGGTGACAGGCGGCACTTTGCTCGGTGAAGGGACGAAGAGGGGGAGATGAAGAGGAAGGCTCACGCGTCTGGCTGACATGACCGTTGCGCTGCATAGTCACTTTTCAATTTCCACGTCGTACGTGTTGTCATTGCTCCAGTTGACCAAAATGTTTCATGTACTTGTTTATATACCTCCACATATCTGCGCAATTTTTTCATGCGGTTGTAAAGCTTGTATGCTGCTTTGTTAACATTATTCTACCAAATGTTAACCTCCCGTTTGTACTGCCTCATGGCCGCGAGGGTAAATAAATAAATTAGTCTGTAGGTCTTACAGCACAACAACCGTCCATCTTCCGAGTACAAATTCTTTGAGCGCGGTAAATCAGCTTCTTTTGCGGGACTCGTCGATGAGAGAATGTCGATTTACTTCTTGAGAATCTACCACGCCTTGTGACCCTAGTCCTCTTCTCGGACACCAGAGATGATCGAGCACAGTTATGGGATCTTTTCAGAGGTGTGGTAAAAGAATTTGAGCAAGATACTGCAGGGAAAGATCTGCGTCAGGAGATGTTAAACGTCCTAACTATGTTTCTAGATCTGGGAACCAAACGCAAGGGGTACGGACAGGAGAGCGTGACCCCGTATATACATGCTTTTTTCGCATCACGCCGCGATGAGCCACATGCAGCAGCGCTGACTAGGATGGTTTTCAACCCAGGACTAGAAAAGAAAAACTGTGCCTCAGAGAACCTACATCATCCGCGAACAAACAAATGGGACGCAACATGGGATGGGCTAAATTATATGTTAAAGGATAGAAGAAAATTCATCAGCGCTACAGGCTAGGAGATATCAGAAACGTGACGTCACATACTGAGAAGAAGGTGGCATCCAAGAGACAACAGGAAAGAGGCCACGTTTAAGTGACGAACTCGAACTGGAACAGCGCGTGTCACGCGTGTTAGATGTGGGCTCTATGACGCGAGGTGAGCTAAGAACGGAAAACGGGAAAGACGTCCAAAGATCCAGACGACCCAATCCAGCTGACGCAAATGTTGCGTCACAGTTTGAGTCAGGTGGTTTGAAGTGCCCCCGTTTATTTTGGCTTCAACGTTAAAAGGAGGACATTGTGATCGCATATGCAGCCATGCGAAGTTTTTCCCAACATGAAGACTCTGATGTGTAAATCAAATGTTCATCGTGCTTCATTCGTATTTATTAGACTCATACGTACTAGCAATCGGTGCTACACCACTGACTTTTACGTGGTGCACGCAGTTGCTTATCAACCAGTCAATAAACTTTTCTTCACACCTACAGAAACAAAGATGTACGAATGAAAAAAGACGCGATAGCGAACAACACAGTCCCAAGCAGTAATGCTGAAAGCGCGAGCATGTACGGCTGGATCAAGATTGTAAATCTTCAGAAGAACGCTGATAAGACAGCACACCTGCTAGCACCCTCTCCACAGACGAAAAAAAAAAAGCCAGCCCAGGCAGCACAATGTACTGAAAGTCAAGTGCAATAGGGGTGGACGGGTAGGTGGAAGGCCTTGAACACACTCGTGAAACTAAAGAACATTGATAAGACACATACCGTCCACCCCTATTGCACTCGACTTTCAGTACATTGTGCTGCTTGGGAGGAGTACGGCTGTCGAGAAACACGCGGCATTACGCTGCAATCGGGATAGATTTGATCCACTACGGCGTTACCTGTAGTGGAGTGAAGTGAGAGTGAAGCCTCTCGGATATCTTTCCTAGCCGGTCGCATCAGTGTTCGATGGCTAACTAAAATGGTATACTTAATTAGCTTCACTAATTTTCAAAGATTGACCCAATGACAGCATCGAAGCCCGTGGAGTCATTGTACACTCTCTATGACCGACACATTGGTGTCTATAATTATGAATCTATCCTCGATAAGCTTGGTTGGACAACCTTAGCACATCGTAGAATCTCAGATATCACATTTTCCTGTGCAAAATACTACATGTCGTCTTAAGCTGTCGTTGGTCTATTTTCTGCCGTTCACTTTAGTTATTTCTTGTATTTGCATCCTTCCTTCATCATCTTCACATAACGTTCCACGGGCAGTGGTGTAGGGTACGCACCTCCGCGGTGAAACACCCCATCTCATCGTCATCATTATTGTTTTTGTTGTGCCATTCACTCCGGCCACACCTTTATTTTATTTGATTGCTTATTGATTGTTTGATTGCTCACAGTTTAGCAGATACCAACAGACTTCGTAACAGCCATAATGTACGCACGTTTGCTCTTTATAACAACCTCAACGATGTTAGTTCTCCTAACAGCTGTCAAGTTTTTAGTTTTTTATATCCTATACCCTTACCACGTGACGTTACACACAAATCTGGGCTCCCCGTGTTGTTATTTCTTGTTTGTCTTCTCTTTTAGTCTCTTCTGCGCTGAGCCATTTCCCAAACCTGTGGTAGCGCGTGGCCTTGAACGTAGGCTTCGCCGCAACGTGCTCGTGCGGCGATGGAAGGCTCCTTTACAGGTTCAAAATTTGGAACCGGAATGGAACCTTGAAGATGCCACTATTCATGCCCCAAAAATTGCTCAAAAGTTTTGTCCTGTCAGAGGCAAGATGCCGTTAGAGAACGAATGCAAAGCGCTGCCAGCAGAATATGTAGCACGCGCTTTTCGTTCCAGAATACACAGGCTCTATGGGAGCAGTTTTAGGTGAAGCCTGCTTTACATTTTGTCCCTAATTCTTGGGCATGGATGTAGGTTCAAGAAAAAAAAGATTGCAGAAGACGCCATGGCATAGTAGCAGGCGGTACGTTGCCCTTATCACTATCAACAAAGGTACAGGTCCCGCCAAAAGTTCGCGGAACATGCGAGCGGTGTATTTTTTCCTGCGTGCGACACCCTACCGGCGAGCGGAAATGGGCTCGTTTAGTCGTTCACAGGGATGAGCGAGCGCGCTGGTAGCGACACACCGCGGTAATTTCGGTATGGTTGAATGTGCTCGAAAGGTGGTTTGAATTGGTGTCGCTGCCGGCGCACTCCACCACCCCTCTGAACGAGTGAACCAGCCCGCTTCCTCTTGCAGCTAGGGTGTCGCACCGAAGAGATAATGCAACGCTCGCGTGTTCCGTAAACTTTTGTCGGGGCCTGTACTAGAAAAAAAGGCGTTGAAAGCGGCAGCAGTCTTCTATGGTTTTTGTAGAATAGTATCGTTATGTATGATCTTATCTATTCGGGTCCTGGTGGCATCCCTATTAAGAAATTTATTGACTACCTTCCATTTATCTTTGGTGGTAGTGCAGAACATGATTTGCGAATAGTAATAACGCCTCTTAGCATGATCAACCACCCGAGACAAAATGCGTAAGTAAATCACATACCTATTTCTAAGCATGGTATTAAAATTCTGTTTCTTTACCCTTTTTTTTCAAAATTGTGTTTCTTTTTCAAGCACTTCAAGATACTATGGGTGATCCGTTGGGACCCAGGGCTGATATGTTTGTTTCGGGATACATATATTACAGTGTTAAGCATGATAGCTGCACTGATAAAACTAGAAAACAAATCATAAGCTTCATTGACACATTGAGGAAGTAAAAACGGGAGCCCAGTTCACTCTCCCGTCTCTAGGCTTCTAACAAAGTTACCGGTGCGATTAAAGCGAGTGTGTTTAATAAAGTTTTCCTTCGGCGGTTGTTGAAACTTCAGTACTATAGATACGGGGAAGTGGTCCGATGTATCTACTTCAATAACATCAGCCCGAGACAAACTGCAGTTATTTAGCCACATATGATCAAGTAATGTAGATGACGTTTATGTAACCAAAGTAGGAGTTTTTATGGGACAATCATAACTGTAACTACCAAGACAAGTCGCAAGTGACACACTAGTGGGATTTAGCGCATCAAGAATGTTAATATTAAAGTCTCCAACCAGCATTATTGATTTATTTTCACAGCTCAAGAAGTTCAACGACTTTTCAAAAGCAGATATAAATCCATGATGAAGACCGAGAGACACGGACACAGAAGGGGGAGGGGGTGGGGGGAGGGCACACATAGGTTCTCAGACACAGCAATAATTTATTGGTTCATCTCAACTTAAAACCTAAAAATCTTCGAAGGGGTGCGAGAGGGATAACAGACGCATTACTAACTACGTTTCTCCTAGTGGCAATCTGCAAGACTTCCCGAAAGAACCTTCGGTGTGCGTAGCGTTCTCACGCAAGCACTGTAGTCTCCTTGAAGCAAGGCTGGCAACCTTTACAATCCCGTAAATGAACTACCAGTTCCGAAGACCCGGCCATTCTTTCAACGTTTGGTGCATGTTCCCTTATCCAGTCATTGAGGCACCGGTGCGTCTGGCCAATGTACACAAAGCCGCACTCAAGGGGAATAGAATACACAACGTTCTGCTTGCAAGGAACAAAAGGCTTCCTGTGCCTCACGCCACAAGATTGCGATTTAGAGCTGAAGGGGGTCAAACGACTTAATTTAAAGGCATTGGAAAAAACAACTTTGATATTATAGTATTTAGCGACAGCAAGAATGTTGTGAGCAACTGCATGGAAATAGGGAATTACAGCAACATTACGCGAGTTCCCATCATTCCATGGTCTACACTGTGAACTTTCAAGCAATTTCATGGCCATTTTTGCAATCAATAGGCTGTCATACCCGGCCTGCGTGAGTCTTTCACATTGCTTCCGAAAAGTACTCTAAACGAAATGAGAACAGCTTTTCTTCGTTGCAGCATTCAAGAGGGATGTACAAACACCGAACTTAACAAGTTTAGAATGTGCGCTTGAGTAGGGCATGACCGGCTTGCAGGTTTCTTTTCCATATAACCAACAAAAACCCGGGTTACAATGAAATGTCAGGTCCAGGAACCTCAGCATCCCATGAGAGGGTTGCTCTACACAAAACTTTAACTCGGGTGCTACTGCACTAACAAACTGTAAGGTAGAATCCGCACATATAGAACCAGCATCAGAGATAACAATGATGTCATCAACAAACCGACGAATCATATAAAATATAAATTCATGCAATATCATTTACAATTTTGGTGTGGTTTGCTTTGACATGGCCGCGCCAGTTTTAACTCCTGACATCTTTGTTGAGACAAAGCAGAGTTGTTTGGCATTTTTTTCAGTTGTGTTGCAGCACGTTTAGCATAGCATAGCCAACAACAGCATGAGCCAACTTGAATATACAAGGTGAACTGATGTGCATGAAAGATTTGAATTACGGTTAGAATGTTGATGTGAGTCGTGTACCCCGGTCACCCATATTTTTTATGATAACAAAATAAGGCAAGTGAGTTGGCCTGGTGGCAAAACATTTTCACATTAATTTAATTAAATCATTATGCATTATATAGCAATAAAGAGTTTGGTAATGCTTGTTGGAAGGGTGTACATTTCCTAGGATAAACCATTCACAAGAATATACACACAGCGGAGTTCTGTCAACGGAGTTTGTCGAGGGAGCCATCACGGGGTGCAGTTGCCCCCCCGGCAGCCCCTGTAACATTCTTCCCCCCACCCTCCCACGAAGAAAATCATGGCAAAGCCCTGTCATCCGTTGACCGTCAATCAATAAAATGAAAATAAACAGTGTGCATCTCACTACTGATTTTTGTAAGTGACAGTGTCGTCTGTCTCAGGCCTCAGAGGTCCCATTGGTAGCCGTAAGCACGTGACCTCCGTCGCGCTGCCTCACTTGCGGCGACGCGTGCTGTGATGTCAGAGCCGGGAGAGTTTCGGTATTCGCGATATACTCGTGGATTTTCGTACGAGTACGCTTACCATAAACAATAGCTAACCATAAACAATGCTAACAATATAGCGGTACCTGAACGTATTAACGCGGTAGGTGCGTGCATGACACAATCGACCTAACATACTTAGCAACAATAGCCACACTGGATCACCTACCTGACATTGAAATATTGTCCAACAGCCAGAATTAATTCCTTGTCGTCAGGCAGAGAGCACAGAGGCTGAAACATGAAACATATAGCCCGGTAAACGGCCGTGATGGCACACATCGGGGGCGTAGCGAGGGTGTGGGGGTTAGGGGATAGAGCCCCTCCCCACCCTCGGAATTCTTCCCCCACACCTCCTACAGCTCCTCCTCCACACTTTTTTTTATATTAATAATACCCTACTGTTCCACTGAAGTGGGAGTGTCAAATGACACGCACATGGGGACGGTTGGTACATAGCTTACAAAACGCAACCACGAAGGACATAAGGACAGCGACGGGCGCCCCGCCAGGCGACTCTTCCCGTCTCTGTCCTTTGTTCATTTTTGTTGTCGCGTATTGCAAGCAAGCGAGTGTTCTATATGCCGGTAATCTCACTTAAGCAGTAGCATAGTGCAACGTTCTCCTCAGAAAGAAGAGCTTTCTCTTGACTGTAATGCCCATATAAGTTATCTCATTGAAGTGTATGGTCTAACTTATGACAGCACTCTATGACCCATATACTCATTGCAAAAGAAAGCTCTAAGTGTTTGCTTGTTACTTTCCCCAGACAATAGTATCACATTCGCCTTCAAATTGTTGTAAATTATGAATGTTTATTCCTTGGTCAAGTTTAAGCTCTGTCTTATTATTTTTCAAATGTTAAACGGCGTAACAGACATCAGCACGGTGACCATTACCAAGACCTTCACCATACCTGTTACGCAGATATGACTGCATATTACGCATTCCTCCCGCAAGAACTAACTACGGAAAACACTCAGTTGCCTATTTAGGCAGCAAAGCATGGAATGACCTTCCTCTCCACATACGTCTATCAGGACAGTTACCAATATTTAAACGTAAACTACGTCACTTTCTTTTCTTTCTTTCTTTTTTTTTTTTTTTTGAAGTGAGCACTGACGCCGTATGACCATTTATTTGTGTACTCTGTAGATAGCTGTACGGCAGGCCACTGATTCATGTATCGCTCACAAGGCACTTATTAATGTGTCTGACCATGAGTATATTATATGTGGGACTGCATAGCAGGATTACCTTGCAGTCCCTGTGATATATGTATATTTACTACTTTTGAGCTGAATAAAAAGTTTCAAGTTCAAGTTTAATAAGCGCACGTGAAAATTCCGTCTCAAACCTGTCAGGATCGCGACCCCGAGATATTTGTACCTTTCTGTATCATTTACTAAGCTACGTTGTTAATAAAAGCCTTTGTAACCCACATACATACATTAGCATACATATCATATCATAACATACATACATATTAGCAAGGTCGATCGGCATAACGAGCCATAAGCAAACGACACCGACTACACATACACAAACACACAAAAAAGAGACGCATTTTCTATATCGTATCTGTTCTCTGTTCTGTGTCATTATGTTCCTGTTTTGCTCGCTACTTAGAGTAATCATACGCCAAATTTTCTGGGGGTACGCAATAAAGAAGGGAGGACGTGGCCATAATATTTCTTCTTAGCCTCACTTAATTTCCCTCTTTCGAACCTTCGTCAAACCAGGAACAAAGGTTAGGGTAGTTCGCCGTCTAATTTTGGCTATGCGACATTTAAGATGCAAAATGTTTCTAGTTGTCCATGTGTAAACCTTGCGAGTCTTCTTGTGCACGAACTTTGTTATGCACGTGCTTACAGTGGCATTAAAAAAAATTCCAGGCTATACTACCATTTGTCGTGCCACTACAGACCTCGTTAAAATGATAGAAGGATCTATCCTGGAAAAATCGTAGAATGTCTGGAAGTTTTATCATGCTTACCAAACCTATATCGTACATCTGAAAAGAACAATCTTGAGAACTGAAGGTTCACCAAGTACTTGGCAGTCCCATTTCTAGTCAAAGGTGTTAGACACCAGGAACAGATCAAGTATTGATGTAGAGGATCCTTGAATTCTACGGTAGCTCCTGGCGGCTTGGGGTAGATCATTGCAAAACGAAATAGTCAGTCATGCATTCCCATTCATAAACTCTCCAACTTCGGTGAATGTTTTCTAATTTATGGTCGGCAGGTTTAAATCACCCACACGGACAACTTTTCTGTGATGTGTTACTGTTGGAAACTATGTAACCGTATATTGTATTTAAAAAAAAAAAAACAGCATGCAATTCCTTGTCGTACTCGGTCCCGCTTATGCGGGCAACGTCACGACTATCGCAAGCAGATGCACATATGGTGAATAGATTACAGGTTATGGGAGCTACAGGTTCACCGAAGACTCTTGAGGGCCCGCGCATATTCTGTACACGCGAATGCCGCTACAATAAAATTTCATCAAATGAAATTTCATGTTTTATCTCTGATACCGTGTTCTCTTATACGAGGTTAACTACGCGAGCTACATAAGGAGCAAAACAATTGGGTAACAAATAATATATATGGTGAGATACACTGTGTATAATGCGCCATAATTTAGCTAAATGACAGTTTAGTTGTACCATATACCATCAGCCTATGTTCCGTGACAAATTGTTCCGAGCCAAGCTTCGTGTACACAGCAACTCGATAATCTAGATTGAAAACAGAGAGACAGAAACCATCAACTAGGCAAGCTCTATTAAGCAGCTAGCCTGCATCTACGCCATTGTATCCGTAATCACAATTTATTTTTGTGTTCCCCCTGTCTGTCATCACCCAACGACGACAAGACGTGGGACCACGTGCTTCCCAACATTCCGATATATCTTCCACTTGTAGGGATCGTCAGCTAGGCAGACGTGACGCAGCAAATCTCACGTGGTTTCCTTACAAAGAACTGCGGATGCTAGTAAACGGCCAGTAAGCAAACAAAAGTAGGGCTGGTCAAACTTTGTTCACAATAAAAACAGCCATGCAAACACACCGCCACGGACGGGATATCTTGGACTAGTTCAACGACAACCCGCATGGTTCGCAGCGAGAGCCGGAGCCCAGGAGCCAGGGGCATCGAGCATTCTATGTAGTGTATACGCGGTAAGCACACCAGTCCTTCTAGCCCACCATTGTGGTACACACAAATGAGGTCACGTTTTTAGTCGCTTTCGTATCTTCATTCGCGTTCCCTGTCCACCGTGAAAAGAAAAGAGAGCTTTATCCCAAGGGTTGCATCCATTGAAATCCAATGTCGTAGTCCTGTGCGGAACGTTGTTTGTTATTAGCACTTAGTTCGTGCTTGCTTTGTACAGAGACACCATATGCACTCGGAGAGAAATTCGTGTCCTTCAGGCTCTGAAGATGGAAGAGCCCGGTAGCCAAAAGATAGGGCTGCCGGTAGAGTGGAACAGAACAAGGCCTTACCACTAATAATATTTAAGGAATTTCATTAATTTCTTACAATATGAGAAGCCACATTTAAACGTGGCTTTCTTGGGACTTATTGATTTTTCGCTATAGTAGTTCCGGCACACCGAGTGTACGGCGCTGTTGTACCATCTGACGTCACTTGTTTGTAAACAGAGTGACATCTATATTTGGCTACCATATTTAATGTACATGTAAAGACAATCAGCATAAGGCCTTCGCATTCTGTACCATATTGTGACTCAGCTTTCCATCTGAGCTTCCAGGAGACCCGTCGATAGGTTCATGCCAGATGTATCTAAACCATTGTAAACCTCGACAAGAGTGATTGTCGACTGCACAGAACTGGTCATCGAGACGCATTCTGATTTCAATGATATAGAGCGGTACCTACAGTGCGTACAAAAACTAGAAGACAGCTAAATAGGACTAACCGGGTTCACATAAAACGGCCTGAAATCGTTCGTCTCGAACCTCTCTAATGAGAGGATGTCAGATAGAAACAGAGTCATGCTCAGTGGCCCGTACGACCTGCTCTCTGTCTGTGATTCGTTGACGACAGACAGGCATTTGTGATGAGGAACGACACTCAGCAGCGTGGCGTCAAACTCAACGCGCCACCAGTGCTGAAAGGGAGCTCACAGCTGCCAGACAACCGTACCCCGGCGCTCTTTCTCTGCCGGCTGCACACTCGAGTCTCGCGTTCATAGCGGCCACAGCAGCCGACGCCACGGCACGCCGCAGCCAGCGTCTCGGCATCTCTCCACGGCTTACAGAGCCTCACCCTCCCTTCCCCTGGGCCTCTCAGTACTTCGGCTCCGGTGGCGGTAGCGGCACCCTAGGACCACCACTTCGCCAGCGCATCACTTTCTTCCGCGCTCTTCTGAGACTAACGGATCGTTATGAGTCAGCAGCTGTGATGCTTTGCCAACAGGTGCCGCACCGTCAACCTGTTCAACCGTGCACGTCAACCATGGTCCCTCTCGCTGCCCTCTAGTGAAGTCGTGGACCTCTTCTGCTTTACCACCGCTCCGCGTCTGAGGGGAAGAGAGATGTGGTGGCCGGTGGACGACGCGCCTGCAGGAGAACACGCTCCTAAGTTCCACCGGCGCCGTCATAGCGTGAGGACACGCACATCTGCCAGCTGGGACGTTCCATCATCGCCGGTACAGGACTCATGTAGAGGGACACCACATTCTCTACAATGTTTTTAGGAGTGAGTAGATCTCGTACTTTTTATTTACTTGATATTTCCGGCGAGATTGAGCGCACTGTCATCTTTTTCCAGTCGTATTAGCTTGTTTCCAGTTGTATTTCGTGATGACACATAAAAACGCTTTCTTAATTCACACTTTGTGTAAACCCTATAGTTAAGCGGGCGTAATCTCTTGCAAATAGTATCTGCATGGCAGTATACCCTAAAACAAACGCATCTATGATAAGAATGCATCTGTATGTCTTCCCACATATTTTTATTTAAATGTTGGCATCGAACATAAGCAAATACTCTCCATGACCTAACATCAACCATTCTGGTTCGCTGGATTTCGTAGCTTTCTAGCATGCATGTCAGTATTAAACAAATAGTACTGCAGAACAGTAGGGCAGATGGTTTCTCGATCCGTGAAGAACCTTAAATTATTGCTCAAGAGCTCCTGCTTTCTGGTTTCTGTTTTCGAAATTACATACCATGCTACACCTTTTAGCGTTCGTAAGATTTCAGTTCTGTTATCCGTTTTGTTATCCGTTTGTTGCCCTAAATGTGAGATGCCTGTTACACTGCTGTTATCGGACGTAAGTCGGCCCCCTGGAACAGTTCCATTGAATTGAACTGTTTCAGGGAGCCAAATTTCCGGATGTAGTGGCGACTTTGATGAACCCAGGTTTAAGAAGGAATTTCATTTGACACAGCAAATAGAAATCTGCATTCAAAATGGCTTGATTTGGCGACACAAAATTTACTTGACTTGACCGGACTTGATTTGGATTGGCATTATGGTTCTCAATAAAATCAAGATATCATCGGAATCCAATTGGTCTCGTCATGTCCACACAATCGGCTTGATGATGCATCATCCATTTCGTTAACACAAAATATGAAAGCGTTTGGAAGTGCGCGAACTTACGGATTTCTGAAATTGTCATTCCCAGCAGGCAATTCTCATGGTACGACCAGGAAAGAAAGACGTAGCTGGAGCTTCCTCCTTAGGCCCGCGTGATCGAGGTAAGTTTGGCCATGAGAACAGAGCCCTTCTGCCGCTGCATTTGTCCTTTACTTGCCCATCGCCTGCCACCACACGGAAATCCTGAGGATTGCGACAAAAGCCACACAGTTAGACAAGTCCTTGCCGGGTTTGAGTAATGTTTCACATGTATGCCCTTCACAAATTTGTCTTTTCATAGTTAGATCAGCACATACCACATAATATACGCTCTTTGATAAATATTAAACGGCAGCCGCACGTTCTCCCATGTAATCCTCGATAAATGTCATGAATCGGAGAAGACTAAAGGGGTTCAACACAGCGCGTCCCCTTTCTCAATGTACGGCCCCGGCTGCACACATATTACTGGCGAATTTGACGGTTCGATCTGGATCATCCAAATGTTCTACAGAAAAAGAAAATCCCACATGGGGTGACCACATCCGTGTCCACCACCGAAAAACAATAGCGCTCCAGACTAGAGACAGTCCAGCATTGCTGTTGGCCGGCCTTGAAGATGCGCAAGTTACGACAACGTTTTTTTATTTGAGTACAGGCCGAATCCGAGCTTTCTCAGCGGGGCGACTTGACCTGAAACGACCAGTGAAACATCCGAATCCAATTCGAATCGGCCAGTGAAACAGGCTTTCCTCGTCGCAGTGCAGAAAAAGCCGATCGAACCGTCGAATTCACCATAAGTCTGCCGTTGCAACAGGGAGCTCCAAAGTCACAGTATCCAAGGCAGTTCAGGCTGCGGACTCGTGGGTAATCAACTTAGGTATGTGTTCACAATGTACCTCTTCAAGATACTATTGTAGACCACTTGAACTGCTACTGTCAAGCTAGGGATGTTTCGAATGCCAGTACCCCTCTACGCTTAGGAAAATACGTATCACAAAAAGGTATGCAATTCTATCAAATATCGCTGAATGGTAATTGATCATCATGACAGTTCGTCGCTTTACGTCACGAGCCAACTATGACCGCCACCGACGCCACAGTAGTCGCCGGTCTGTGGATTAATTTTGTCCGTCTGGGGCTTCTTTAAAGGAGCAGTCTAGAGGCCCACAACGTTGTTTCTGTTTTTGCTCAGTATGGAATGTTAGGCGGCCGAAAACAGTTTTCCCACAATTAGTGCAACCGTAGCGAAATTGGGAAACCTGCAATAGCTCTCCGAACCTCCCGTGCGCGAAACACCCTCCTTCGCCTTCACGATAGGCACGTGATGAGCGCCACCACGCGCGTCACTATGTGACGCAAGTGGAAAGGACGCTCCTCATTGGACCTGGGATCACATGATCGAGGTGAGCAACATCGCGCAGGCCGGAGCGTCTGCTACCGCATCGGAGACGCCATGCGTTCTCCGGCTACGTGATGTCTGAAACGGAGGGTTTGAAGACTGTCCACGACACAACCACGATTTTTTGGAACCGCAGACATCACGGGAAGAACAAGTGGTGTAGCCCGAAATTAACTGCGCTTGTACAGCGAAAACCCCGTGCTTCCCGACAGTGTGCAGCCTGTCCGACCGTTTTCACCGCGCAGTTGGTTCAATGGCTAACAGGTGGCGCCACAATACCGCCGCCATCGCTTGCTTTCTGCTACTGTGAATTCTGAGATTGCACAGAAGCCACGGATATATTACTCTTATCATCGTAATCTTATTTTCTCAGACTGCATATATGGCTTTGTTTTTTTTTTTTTTTAGAAAACGTGATATAAATCATATAAAGAATAGAAGTCAACAAGAAACAGCTCGCAATGTTCGTAGCAGACGGTTTTTCCTACGAACGAATGAGGGGCACTCTACCACCAACGTCACAGTAGAGTGGGTGTGGTCTGCAGTTGGAGCGCTCCGGCCTGTCACCGCGGCATCGATTTTCCACATTAATTGCACCGTGGTGAAACAACTTTGGACAGAAATATTTTGTGGGAATGCTTTTCACATACTGCTTTACACGATGACAGCATTGTTTGGCCATGTTGGATACCACTTTAATGCTCCTTTAACGTACGCTGATATCTGAGCACACGGCACACCGTATTTAAGTTCCCTCATGGAAGAAGGCGTGCCTAAGCAACTTGTACCCTGCCGGAAGTTCGCAGCGCGCTCGGCCGCCTTCGCACCCGCAACCTCGGGATCAGTAGGCGGACACGATGCGAATAAACCCAAGCAGCACAATGTACTGAAAGTCGAGTGCAATAGGGGTGGGCGGGTAGGTGAAAGGCCTCGAATAAACTCGTGGAACTAAAGAACATTGATAAGACACATACCGTGCACCCCTATTGCATTCAACTTTTAGTACATTGTGCTGCTTGGGAATGCACCGAGGCCGGTGCCGCGTGGAAATGATAGGCCTGCATGTTACCGTGTATTCACACGAGCGTGTTTTCTGACGGCGCAGCGACTGAAGGAGCGAGAGGGTAAATGATAAGGCGCTTAGGCTACGCCCTTCTGGAATGCCTACACAGATAGCGTTCCAATGCGCTGTCAGCTCAGATGCCGGGGATAACGTTCGCGCTGAGGTTGAAGGTTGCAGCAGGAATTGTATTTATTTTTTGTTAATTTTATGTGCACGGCGCTTGGTACGCAATGGACGAAAGAAGGCGAAAACTCGTGGCTCTTCCTTTTCTCATTGACGGTAGTGAATGTTGCCACGAAAAGAAGCGGTTAAAGAAGCTATGGACGAAAGAATGGGCGTTGAGGAAGGAGCAGGGTCTGCAAAATAGCCTTCTATGGGACCTACGACACGAGGACCCATGTGTCTACCGCAAGGTTTTGAGAATGGCCATTTTTAATACATTCTGTTCCGCATTGCAAAGCGCATAAGAGAGTAACAGAGACGAATATGCGAGACAGTACACAAGCCTGTGATCGTATTTTCGTAACCCACCCGCAACAGGTTCGTTCGAGTTATATGCGTTGAAACATGATTCTAAATGCATAAAGAATTCGCAAATAAGACTGAGCGGGAAACAGCGTAAGAGAGAGTGCTATGAAAGGTGTGTGTCATCGCACAGCTTTCATCATAGCAGTCTGACGGTGTTGGGTATGATGTAAAGCAGAGACGGCTGTGGCGTAAAGGTCGCACCTATCGAACACAATAAAAACATGAAAGTCAAAAATCGGGCGTGTTGGTGTTGATCTTGCATGACGAACTAGCACTGGGAACGGGACAGAGAGAGGAGACGACAGGACCCCAGTGCCAATAAATTATTTTGTTGGAAGTCTAGCACATGTCCTGTCGTCTCCTCTCTCTGTCACGTTCCCAGTGCTAGTTCGTCATGCATGAACAATAAAAACAGCTTCACCGCATAGCACGCTCTGCGCCAACCATTGAATGATAGGGCTCCTTTCAGATTGGAGGACAGAGTGGAGCGTACACCTTTTTGTGCCAATGGTGTGTGTGTGTGTGGTAGTTATTCTGCTGCACGTTCTGCTAAAGCAAGAAACCTTGTCCGCTTACTGCAGAAGGCAGGTCTTGCTCAACCACCCATGTAACAGTTTGCTCCCCCGACGCACTCATGCACCCTCTACGCATCTCCGGCCTTCATCCTCTATCCTCCATCCCTCTTGCTTGTTTCTTTCTTTTTTTTTCTTTTTTGCTATAGTCGTGACGACGCCCACTTCTGTGTGGCCAACAACGGCGAGCCTATCCTGCCATTACCCCCCCCCCCCCCCCTCCCTTTGTGTCAATTCGGATATATGATAATTGACACGAAAAGCCGTTCGCCCTCCTCTCTCTTCGACTTAGATACGATGACCCTATCGTTCGTGGCAATGGTTGGCACATAGCGCGCTATGCCGTGAAGTTCAGTTTTTAGAGTGCAGGAATCGGATGTTTCAGGTCCGATCCCCTCCTCTGGTAGCTTACAATTCGTGCGTTTCATTGGCCCCATTGCTTTAGGCGTTCGACAGGCCATGTTTTTGTGTTTACTGCCTTCGTACACTACTCATTGCAGTAAAACGTTCATCGCATATACAGGTGGCATAGCGAGGTAGAGTTCACAACCATGAACCCGCACCGTTGGTACTGTAATTACATGATAGGCAAGCCTGAGCGATGGGCAAGAGACGTAAACAAACAGAAACACGAAGGCTCAAAAGTCCCCTAAGTCCCCCCCCCTCCACTCCACCTCAAAAGTTGAGCCTTCGTGCTCGTGTTTGTTTGTCTTGCCCATCGGTCAGGTTTGCCTATCATGAAATTTATCCATTTACGCCATTCTGTAGTGCAATCAGAACGGGAAAGGAACCTCTCTTGGAAATAATCCTGTCCCACTCAACAACACTTATGATCTTTCTTGATCTATTTTTTTCTTTTCTTTTTCTTTTTTTTTTTTTTTGCGGGGGTACGTTACCGTCCCATCCATACATATAAAATTATGGGAAAAAAACGAAATTTACGAATTCGCACTTTTGGCATATCGCGTTGCATAAGAAGCTCCCCCAGCGCAAGCGTGAATAATTGCGAAACTTTGCCATGGCAGAGCGAGACGCTATAACGTAGGTTCGTCAATATGTTGCATTTTAGCACTAGCTTTATCCATGGATAAAGCACGTTACTTTGAAGCGTAACCCTCACATTGGCAACAGAGGGTGGCTCTTTCTTTTCTTTTCTGTTTCGTCCTCCGGGAAGGCTCTGCGCGTCAGTCAGATTCCGTGCCCCGCGAACAAACTATCCGTGTGGTTCTTTCTGACGGACGGAGCTGCCGAGCGCAGTGATGTTGCACAAGGCTTTTTCATGTTTCGCCAAAAATTAGAGAAAAACTTGCGCGCTTCATAGATTCTGCTGTACGATAAGCCCCGCCTGCGACCGAATCGTTGGATGATTGCGTAATTATGCTGATACCTCCTTCTCCTCCTTCAGTCGCTGTGCAGTCAGAAAAGGCGCTCGTGTGAATACACGGTTAGGATCGTAATTGCTACGGCACGAATTCGTGTGGAGATTTTACCGGAATCAGTATTTTTAAGACGCTAAGACTGCGCTCCCCTATTACACTACGCAATATCTCAGTCCTTACAATTTGAAGCGCAGAACTATTCGTCTTATAGCATGCACTCACGCAGCCACTGTGTTCTTGATATGAACATGACCTCTTTTAATGTGAATGGTTATCGACAGATATGATTTTGGTTAATAAACGCCATGTTCGTTGAACAGTATACCGTTGTATCATAGTTTATCGCATGTATCATTTAACAGTACATTCGTTGCATCACAGTTTATAGTATGTTCAACAGTACATCCTTGTATCGCGGTTTATAGCATGTATCGTTCAACAGCTAGGCACAAACAGCACCATTCATGTGATTTATAGAGAAATGCTTCTAACGCGGTACCGCGACGCTAATATTATATATTTGACAGACCGCAGTCCAGCCAAAATAAAATGTACAAACTGGACATTGAACTAACATGAAAATTCACAATTGCAACAAGTCATGTACAAGTCCCGAACGCGCGAGCGACGCAGTTTTCTTGCTGCGGCGGGCAAAAGCGGGCTGGTTCACTCGTTCAGAAGGACGGACGATTACGGCTGTATTCGCGTTTTTCGCCAAATCGACGCCGCACAGCGGTGAAACTCGGGACTAGCCAAACCAGGTGGACCCGGTCTACCACGCGTTCACTTGCGGATAAGTTACTGCTTTTCGCATGAACCGCCCGTATTTTGCTGTTGAAATCATGGATGCAGTAAACATTGGAGACAACGACCAGCGAACTTGAGCGGCTCTAAACCAGCAAACCTGTTACATCAGCAATACTTGTGTGTGTCTGGTAGAGCTGTTGAAGCGGTACTACCCAGACATGTACAAGATACTCAAAAATGGACGTAATATAAGATAATAAATACTGACGTTAGAATGTAGTTAAGATAGAGTATAAATACATGAAAAAGTATTTGAAATACAATTAAGATACTATTTAGCTTTGAACGCAAAAAGTCAACGCTCACTGGTCAGTGCGGCAAGTCGCCGCTATGTGACATGAATCACCTAAACCCCGCGTACTACGCAAGCCGTCCCTGTGTGATATGAGTCATCTAAACACAAGTCCCAAAAATATGACAAAGAGATACCACATTATATCTACTAAGTATATCTGACTCAGAACAAAGCAAACTTCTAACAGGTTGAATATGAGACAATTGATGTTCTGAGGTTGGAACACATAGAAAGGACAAATACATACAAAGCCTCAAGTGCCTAAGAAATAAATTATGAAAGATGGAAGTCATTGGGGGAGCTACTACAGCTGGCTAACCTTTTCAGTGACTTCGACCTTTCATAATTCTAACAGGTCTCTGCTCGGTGAGGTCAGAATTCGGCGTTACCACGTCAGGGCACACATATTAGAACCCTCACTTGCCAAGGATTAGTACACACGGGGTAAGATCTCTAAATGGGGACTTCCAAGAAGGGCCAATGTCTGGGTCAAGTTCGAGGGACTCAGGAAATTTCTAGGGTCACTAAATAAGCTTACTTAGTGATTCTAGAAATTTCCACTGAACAAGCAAGATAATGGAAAGACGAGACACAGAAAGTTTGAGAAGGAGATCCAAAATATGCAATTAGAGTATTGAGTACAAAATACCATAAAATGTATTCTAAATAGAGTACAAATACACAAAACAAAAAGTATGAGTAGAGTACCAAAATACCGCGATTGTATTTAAAATACAGTAGTTTAAATACAATACTCCAAATACGTACAAGTCTGGTACTGCCTCCATAACTGATGAACGTTCTTTCTTTTTTCTTTTTTTTTCTGAAGCACACTTCTGTGCAACTCACGTCAGGAAGGAAAGCAAAAACTTGTCTAGACGAAACAGAACAAGTTTGTTTCAAACTTGAATAGCCATTATGTGTATGAAAGCGCAAGAGATAGCGTGAAAACGTATATCAAGTCAGTTTTAGAACTCTGCATTTGAATCAGCTCGGCCAATCACTGACGAAAGAATGCAGGAAGAATGCGACGTTTCGTTAGGGTTTCCCAAAAACATGCGCACCAGTGACACACGTATGTCGCAACATTACCGTGTAACTTGTGAACTACATTCGTACACGGGTTACACACTTAGAAGATGTTATAGCTGTAAGAGAACTGAAGCACAGATGTCGTGTGCTTGCACGTCTCTAAGCGCAGGAAACTCGCTGCTTGCTATTTCGGCCTCGCAACCGGTAAACATGAAATTCACCTTCACGAAATGTGGTTGATGAAACACGCCGGAACTTCGCAAATAATACGCGACAACTATAGCCTTCTCTTTGGATAACGCGATTACGCCTGCCAGAAGTATGTGAGGAGCGTTTTATACTCGTTCGCCTTAAACGCATCGAGAATTAACATTGCAGTTCAGCAATCTCAAAATCGAAACTAAGCGACAACCTGGATACGTCCGCCATGTTGGAGTTTAGATGCGCCACATACAGGTCATGAAAAACGCGAATAGACACCAATCCAAACCATTTCAGAGGCAGGTTCACGCAACACTGAAACAACCGCACTGTGTCGCAACCAGAGCATTTGTCCACCCCTCTGACGGGTCAACCCGCTAGGGAGTCGCTTTGAAGAAAATCTATACCATTCGCGTGTTCCACAAACTTTTGTCGGAACCAGTACCAGCAATTCTACACAAATGGAGACTCGCTGCACTCACCATTCCGTAATTTTGTACAACGTTGTAGATGCACGGTGGCAGACGGAAAACTTCATCCGTGATGTTCGAACCAGTATCCAGCACAATCCATCGTGTGTACACCAAGAGCGGCCACTTCTTCTCCAACTACGCATTCAAACAACGTTACACGGAACAACTGACATAGTACCTGCTTGCTTTGTCATACTAACTGTTCAGGAGGATAATAACACAAGGGTTTTTCAATGTGATCACACTACAGCACCTTGTAGCGCAACACTACCTAGGCATGTGCTGTTAGTGGGCACATAGAAATAAATGAAATAAATTAAACACTTTAATTCCGTGAAGATGACTTGAGTACTTTGCAGTACTCTATCCGTTATGCACCCTGATGTCGTTTGCGGTGACGTCCATATCTCAGTTGGCTTTGCCCGTTTCCCGGTCTGTGCCAAGACCTGGCAGCAGCAATGTTAAAATAACTCGAAATTGTAGTTAAAGTGATGTGCAAAGTATTTGGCGTCATCCGGCGAGTGTACTCAAACTACTTCATTCCGCGTACTTAGTACATTGGCAGTAGCGAAGCACTGAGTAAATTTTAAAAGTTGTATAAAATTTTCTTGAAAGCCTATTTTTATACATTGATACGTTCCTATTTGTTATGATGTCAGGCACGCATGATATGGTAACCAAACAAATACTTTTCCATTAAAGCAACAAGTTTATAGGGTCCACCACTGTCAAGCAGCCATTCAGGCCATAACTTCCCCTAACAAGGAAGGACTAACGAATGGTTTGAAATGAGAATGGAATTAGGCATTTTCCACAGGAATTAATAATAATTCTGTGCTTTACGTCGCGAGACAACTACGATAACCAAAAATGGAATTGCAATGGAATGGCCTGGATGGGCCCTGTGGTAGTTACCACTACACACGGTCAAGAGCGGAATGCACTTGTCTTCGTGCTTTCCCGCGCTGGGTAACACCAACCTCCAATAGCACTGCTGCGCTTGCAGGTGATGGAATTAAAGGAATGACGCCATGCTATTCCAGGACTGGGAATTGACCATACCTTCTCATTCCGAGTGTAGTGGACTTAGCACGAGGAAGATGATGAAGACGAACGTGAGACGACAAATAAACGGTTATGTTCTCTGTGGCTCTAGCTCTCTGCAAGTCTAGGTAAACTGCTACAAATTGGCGACGAGGCTACTGACACATCCTCGGAGGTACTGGGAGCAGTCATTTTTCACAATATCGATGGAAAGAAGCGCCCGATTGCACGCGCTTCGAATACACTCTCCCCTACCGATACGAAATACGCTCAGATTGAGCGAGAGGCATTAGCGATTATTTACGGCGTGAAGAAATTTCACAAGTATTTGTGGGGACGCAATTTCACCCTCTATACGGACCACAAGCCGCTGACAACAATTTTTGGTCCGTATAGAGGTATTCCGGTAACCTCCGCAAATCGGTTACAGAGGTGGGCCCTAATCCTCATGAGGTATTCCTACAACACTATGTACAATTATTCGACTGCAATTGGAAATACTGATGGTTTGTCACGTCTACCAATGGGACCAGACCTCCAGTTTGATAAATCCATGCAAGATGACGTCAATCTGGTTGATATCGTGGCGATACATCTTAACACCATCAGTTTCCCAGTTCCCGCCGATGGCATTGCAAAAGGGACAGCCAAAGGCCCCCTATCTTCACGGATATACCGCTACATTGTGGAAGAATGGCCCCCACGTGTTCCATTGGATGCTGAACCTTTCGCAGTTCACCAAACAGAAGTTACTGTGCTGAACGGCTGTATCGTTTGGGGCTTGCGAACGTTAGTTCCTCACAAATTTCGTCCCAGAATCTTGGATGTCTTACATTCAGGTCACACAAGACAAACCAAGATGAAAATGCTTGCTAGATCCTACGTGTGGTGGCCTAAAGTAGATAAGGACATCGATGCACTCTGCCGTGGTTGTGAACAGTGCGCAGAATTCAGCGAGAAGAAGCGGCCCGTGCCACTGCACCAGTGGGAACCCCCAAACTCAGCGTGGAGCCGTATTCACTGCGATTTTGCAGAGTTCCAAGGTCATCACTTCCTCATTGTCATTGACGCCTACAGTAAATGGCCCGAGGTTGCGTATATGCCGTCAACATCTACCTCTGCAACCGTAGCAACGCTGCAAGAAATATTGGCTCGGCAAGGACTTCCCGAGCAAATCGTCACCGATAACGGGCCCCAGTTCACGAGGTCAACGTTCAAGGAATTTATACAGCAGCATGGTATTCAGCATACCTTGACTCCGCCGTACCATCCGAAATCTAATGGTCAAGCGGAAAATTTCGTGCGGACATTCAAGACTGCATTGCGGAGAGGAGGAACTAAGAAAGAGGCCATCCAGTCGCATCCACCAGTATCGCATTACACCGCACGCAACTCCAGGGCAAACACCATCCATGCTCCTCACGGGAAGACAATTACGCTCCGCCCTCGACCTCCTCCGGCCTGGTTTGGACCAACGTTTCCTAGGAGCGAGAAACCGACAGAAGAGAAATTATGATCGTAAATCACAAGCACGAGTTTTCAGTGTTGGAGATGCTGTCTGCACTGCCGATCCGTCGGACAAACGCCACGGGACAAAAGGAGCAGTTACCGCAAGGATTGGCAGAGCCAAGTACGAAGTACAGCTAACCGACGGCAGGCAACGCAGAGTGCATGCTAACCATCTGAAAGTCAGATTAACCTCAGCATCCTCTGAGCCTATTCAACCCTTGCCCTGGCCAGAAACGGACACAACGACAGCGACGTCAGAGAAGCCAGTCCAAGAACAGGACCTTCCCAGGCCACAGCGGTACCCTACAAGAAACCACAAACCTCGGTCGCGATACGTCCCATCTTGAAGGGAGGAATGTAGTGGACTGAGCATACGGGAAGTCTTAACCGCGGTTAAGGAAACCGCGGTTAAGGTTCGCGATTGTCACACGTCTGGCGTAACCGCCGTTAGCGCGTAAACCCCGGTTTGTGGTAACCGAGCTCGGCAACCTCGGTTAAGGCGGAATCACCCCAATGTAATCTCTATGGGTATCACGGTGGCCAGTTCATCTCGCAAACCACGGCTCTTAGGTAGCCAAACTCTGGGCACAAAATAATGGAAGAGACCATGTAGGTATTGACACCTTTATAATTAATCTTCTGCACACGGTTGAATTTATACATTTTTTTGCTTCCTTGGAAACAAATACATTGAGCCCTATGGGACTAGCATGAAAACGGTCGGTATAACGTCGGTGAAGAAAATTTTCCTTTTCAGAATGGTGTCCAGCAGTGCAAATGTTGATTCTGATCACCATTCAATTGAAGTTTCGTGTCAAGGCACTCAAGTTTCCGCGGTGAAGTGGACGTAAATTTGGCTGTTTGTCGTCTGCTCGCCGTGGCTGCAATGTACTGCAACCACATCCAGCTTCCGCTTTGGGAGAGGGACCTCGGCTTTCGCACCTAGCTGGGAGAGGGGACGGGAGAAGGTGCGCGAGCAAGCGCGTGCAGGGCAAACTGTCCGATAATCAAACTACATTACAAATTCCGACTTTGTTTTTCTTTGCAAACATATCCTCTATGGCACTCAAGGGCTCGTGACTGAAAGAGTTAGTTGAACCTTTGGCTCACGAAACGTATTAGGGATCGTATAGTGTCTCAACTAAATAAAAAAGCTGCCGTTGTTGGTGCTAGCAAGTTTTACTCTTAAGAAAGTTCCCCAGTTGCGTACGATCCGCCTAACCACAAATGACTAGGTCAAGAAAACGTCCATCAAAGGCAAGGAAGCGAACGAAAAGAGCAAGGAGCATTGCCACAGCTCGCAAGAGGATGCGGCTTGTTGCACACATCTTTGGCGGAAAACTCTGACAGGTAGGCGTCGCATGACATAATTTATAGGTGTCCAATCCCTAAAGTGGAAACATCCCCAAAGGAGTGCAAAACTTGTTCGTAAGTAAAGCACGAGATGCACCGCAAAAAAAGATAAAAATAAATAAAAATAAATAAAATAAAAGTTCACTTCGTTTTTCCTTTTTAGCTTGGAAAGTGAGTAATGACCAGATACACCACTTGCGCTTGCAGCGCGTTGTTGCTGACCCACGTTGGGTACACTATTCCTTACTTTGTTAGAGGAAACGCGTGAGCGTCACCTACTCTCACATACGCTTACAGGTCTTTGTACTTTCACCTCTAGGGATCAGTCCTGTGCATTTGATGCGGACGTGATGGACACTGAAGCACAATGGGTGTCTACCCCAAAACGTCCAAACACGGGAAAGCCACAGGAATGTACTTTCATGCCACATCACGTCTGCGATAACAACGACGCAGGCAGTGATAACCGGCAGCAGTCGCAGAGAAGTGAACTGGAACTACCAGCATCCGCGCCGAGTGTTCACGGCAGATCGGGAAACGACAACCGGCACCCGCCTCGTACGGCATCGTTGTCAGCAACCTCTGCGTGCGACTTTCCAGAAACCCCTGTCAACACAAGCCAGTCGATGGTGTCAGAAACCGCAGATGGTGAACGAGCCACCCTAGTCATCAACTTTCAACAAGTGATTGAGGAATACGGAAAAGCTGCTGTTACTCATTCACAAGAATGCGTGTTTTGTGGCCAGCTTCGGTTCTACAAAGAAGGTAGAGTGTGTCACATTGGAATATCGCTGCACCAAATCACCTCTCTGCACCTTTAGCCATTTTGTGCGCACACTACCTCCACTGGATTCGAAAAACAGCATCAATGCTAATATTGTTCGAGGATGTCTCGCGGTCGGAATTGGGTTCACTCAAGCCCAAGAACTTGCAGCGTCAGTTGGCCTTCCCTTCCTTTCTTACAAATTGTATCAGAAGTGCGAGGACAAAGTTGGCAAGAGTTTGCACGCTGCAACGTTGGACTCTATGAAGGCTGCCGCTCAAGAGGAAATCGAATTGGCGAAGCAACGTAAAGAATGTCCTGATCCTGACGGCTTTTGGCAGATTCCGGTCATAGTGGACGGAGGATGGAGTAAGAGGTCTTTTGGGCACAGCTACAATGCAAACAGCGGTGTCGCGGTTATCGTCGGCGAATATTCACGAAAGATACTGTACATTGGTGTCAGGAACAAGTATTGCACTCTTTGTCGACGTGCGGAGGCTGAAGGGAAAGATCCTTTTCCACACACCTGTGCACGCAACTGGGCTTCATCTTCGACATCAATGGAGCGCGACATTATCGTCCAGGGTTTCCAAGAAAGTGAACGAATGTACGGAATCAGATATACGACACTAATTTGCGATGGAGATAGCAGCGTTTTCGTTGCTGTTCAAACACAAGTTTCATACGGTCGATTGGTAAAGAAAGTTGAATGCGTGAATCACCTGGTCAAAAATTACACTAAAAGACTACATCGCTGCAAAAGACACCAAAGCATTCACATCACCAGGTGGAAGGGAAGCCAGGAAGATTTTATCGTCAGCGAATATCCGAATCCTAAAGGGTCTCGCGAGGTCCACGGTTAGACGACATGCCCAAAACACCCACGCTGTGACGCCTGAAGCAATACGGAGGCTACGTCACCAACTGAAAAACGGCCCGTATCATGTTTTCGGCATCAACAGCGGCTGTCCCTCTGAGCATTGTCCCATCCAGAGAGGTGATGCGGTTGAACACGAACGACGGACCGAAAAGGGCAGGCTTCTAATACGATCCGGCATGATGGTTGAAATTCAAAAGGCCATTGATATACTCGCTGACAGGAGTGACATGCTCCTTCTGGACGCAACAAGCAATGCGGCTGAGACATACATGAGCATGGTTGCTCGTACAGTAGGCGGAAAGCGTGTGGACTTTGCGAAAGGCAGGGGGGTATGAAAATAGGTGTCGCCTTGCAGCCATCGCATACAACATGAGAGGCGCAAAGTGGCACGCATTCTACCTGCAGAAGTCATCCGGGAAGAGGCCGACGTCTCCGTTGATCAAGATAATAGAAGAAAGAAAGAGACGAGACGAACGCAAGGCACGCAGAAAAGCGGTGCGTCGTGACAATCCCTGCAGGATGCCAAAATTTGCAAGCGTCGCCGGAGACAAAGACTATGGGCCAGATTCACAAAGGCCGGACCTCGAGAACACCATCTTTCTGCAGAAAGCTAAAGAGCTAGCTGACAAAATAAGACTTACAGCCCACGAAGCGAACACCCTCCAGGAATGTACGCTGGAACAAAGTCAGTGCTCACTTTGGCGTGCAGAAAGAAATCAGAGGATACCTTCCACCTCGATTTACAGCATATGTCGGCCGCATCGAGCGACTTTCAACTACTCGTCAATTGTGAAGCAGATATTGTATCCCAGGTGATTCCAGAGCAGGGATTGCCAATACGGTATGGACCACGAGAATGAGGCAGCTTCGGTATTCCAAGCCAGAAATCCAGCCTGTGTGGTGAAGCGCTGTGGTCTTTTTGTGAATCCTGACACGCCGTACGTGGCCACGAGCCCCGATCGCCTTATTGATGACGATGGCATCCTTGAGATCAAATGCCCTGCAAGCGCTCAAAACTACCCGTCCATCGTGGAAACTGCTAAAAGACATGCCATTGGCGTCAAAGTTTCCAAAGAAGGTTCACTGTAGCTGCCGCGATCACATAAATACTTTTATCAGATCCAGGGCAATTAAATATAACTAAGAGAAGTTATTGCAAGATAGGGATCTGGTCACCCACGGACATGCAGGTACTTACAATACAATACTTACAATACTTACAATACTTACAAGAAAATACCCATCGTTGTGGGAATGCCTGTGGCCCCAGCTAAAAAAGTTCTACCTACATTACCTGATGCCAGAAATAATCGATCCCTGTGTAACAAGGCATATGAAATTGAGAGAAGATGCTGTGGAAATGAGTGACCTTCAGGACCTGCTGTAGCTATTGTCCACGTTTGTCCTTACTACTCCGTCGCAGGTTGTCAGGTGATGGCATACCGAACTACGGAATGTAGGAAGCAGGATTTCATTATTTGAAGAATGCACTGCAAGAGTGACAGCCTTGACTCTGCTTGGCTTGGATGTAACATGTGTTTAGCAAGACACAGCTGATCCACGTCCAAGTCAGCGTGTCGAGAACAATTTCTTTGCAATATTTTTTGCATGGCAGTAGACAATGATAACTGTGTGACATTTTATAGGCAATCCGCCACTAAGCTGTGTTTTTTTGTCTTTTTTTAATGATCGTTTTGGTTGCCGGAGCATGACAGGTATTGTGTATGTGTGTGCGCAGATAATTTCGAAACAGTTCACAAAAGAGAAGAAAGAAAATGTTAGAAAATGTTGGCTACTTAGTTGATCGTTAGAAGCCTTGGCTGCCTTTGCCTCGTCTGACGCCGACTAATCAGAAAAGAAAAAAGAGAAAATGGGGCGCTCTTTACTGCAATCCGCTTCACTTATCGGTGGTGGTGGGCAAGAGGATCGCTTAGACATTGTAGCGTGGTGAGAAATCATGCGCAGTAAACAGTGGGACTCGCGAACGTGTCATCTCCGCAATTTGATAAAGGAGAATAATCAGGTGTAGTCGCTCGCCCTTTAATTTGAGGAAATTAAAAATTACAACAGTTTACGATGAATACTCTTATATTTCGACAGCTTTTATTTTCGGCATCATACACAAGTGCATTACGCCACACATTTCGAAGCAGTGGGTAGGGTTCCTTAAAAGCCATCATGGCTGCCGCCTGTCGCGCAATTAATATGTTCGAACGAAAGAAAAATAAGTCAACGGAAGGACAGGTATGGTGAACTATAGTTCACCATAGTACAGGTCATGGTAAGCTAGTACAGCCATTCTGTCGTAACGACGGAAGAAAAAGACCGTGTGGGTTTCGTCAACATGTAGAATGCAAACTCTCTTAATCACTCTTCCAAAGCGATTTTCTGATATAAACAGGTAAGTGGCGCACATTCCAAAGAGTAATATATGTCTTTTCGTGTACACAATTTCCTTTACAAGGTGTTTACTATTGATCTCTTTCTTCTCTACACCCTGAAAAGAAGAAGCAGCAGTCAGCGGGCTCCTCGTGCAGTCAGTACCCAAAGTCAGACAACGTATAGACACGCAAACGCGCGTGCATTCGTCATTTCCGATTTTGGTCCAGAAATATCACGTGGCTCAACAGTGCGTGGCGCCATCCATCGCGAAGAGATGACATGAGCGGGTTGGGTGATTCGGCCTTAAAAGAATGGCGGAGCCCGTTCCCGTTGTGTCAAGTGTACTTTGTGAAGAAACGTCCTCTCAAAAGCGTATCATTTGGTCTGACGCAACAACGCAAGCCCTGTTACGCATTTGGGAGGATAATCTGACAGCCTTGTGTTCGAATAGGCGCAACGTGCCCATTTGCGCCGCGATGGCAGATCAACTGAATGCAACATTACCGACCGGCGAAGGCCCATACACTGCAAAGCAGGTGTGGTTGAAGATGGAAAATCTAAACAAAAAATATCGGTAACTACTGGTTTCATACTTCGACGATGAGCGGAGTTTACCATTGCTGAGTGGCGAAAAGCAAAAAGACCACGCGGAACCGCTTTCTCGTCGTTTTCCTTTTCATTGGCGACCGGATCGTGAACTGCGCGTGTGGCAGCAGCAAACTGTCTTCGTTCCTAACCGCGGTTAATTCTTGTAACCGCGGTTAGACATAATCTCCGTTAAGGTTGCCCGTGTGACAAGGGTAGAAGATGATGCAGACGAACGTGAGACGAGAAATAAACGGTCATGTTCTCTGTGGCTCTAGCTCTCTGCGAGCCTAGGTAGACTACTACACTGAGGAATTGAAAGGAACGGAATTACCACAAATCTCCATTCCTCAGAATGGAATAGGTGACCCAATTCCACAACCGTGGTTCAGAGTAACTTCATTGGTAAACGAACAATGAAGTGAAACGAACTGCAACGTGTCCTCATTTGCTAACTGGAGCAGCAACAGCTCGCACGTTGCACGCATCGGTGAGTGATTTCTTCTTCGAAAGCTGCACTGATAGCCTATTCTGGTTGTGGGCATTTAGCGAAAAACGCTAATAAGCGTCCGCCGACAACTTTTTCATAGGGCTATGGCCTGAGTAGCTGTACGCCCTTGAAACCATCATCATCGTCATTTGACATAGGTTCGGCGCAAACAAGGGAACGCAAGAGGGGTCCTCGACCGCAACTCAAGTAAAACTTTAAACCCGATGGCTCCATGGAAATGACAAACGTGATGACACCAAAGGAATGCGGAGCCGAACTTCATTGAGCAAAACTGTTTGGTTCCTCAACACAAAAACACAGGTAACAAAATTAGACATTAGACAGAACGCTTTTCACAGGTGCGACTGATGAACCTAATCCTCATGGAGGAGAGGGGCACCAGGAACAGGAGAAACAAATCCGAACGACGATTTTGATGTATGGCAGCCCTATTGCCAGTGACAGGCCCTTTCAAGGACGAGCGGCAGCTTGCACAGAATTCGTGATAGCATTCCTGATTTCTACGGCATCGTTCGCGACAGCTCAGGCCCTGAAAAGGAGAGGAACCGTCCACTAACAAAATACTTTTGTAATTGCTTCTGCCGGGACAGCGTAAGGATACTGTGTCCTGTGAGGAAGGCAGAGCTAGCAAACAATGTGGCAGCGAATGTGCTTGGTCATGCGGGCCTTCGGTGTGTACAATGCAAGAGACTACAACAAATCCCAGTTCGATGCATGCGCATACCTTACCCGTTGTATTCTGAATATGAAACCAATTCGACCCTCCAACATTCTGTTTTTGCCTGTCGTCGTTGTATGAAACATAACCGAAAATAATTACGCCGAAAATCACCGTTTGCTGATTAAAAAAGAAAAATATGGGCCAATTTTGTTGGCGAATTTTGGAAAATGTATGCGGCAAAACCCAGAAGCCCTACTGACAATGTACAAGTTCATGCACGCACTCTCATTGTGTCAATTATTCCTTGAAAAAATCAGTAGCAGTCGAAACGAGGAAACATCTGTCCGGGTATGCTGTCACCGTAACACAGTATGTTTTCCTTACGCCCTGTTATGAAGTACGGTACTCTAAAAGTATGACACACCTCTGGCAGGATTCCTGTATGGAATAAGTCACCAGAAAGCAGACATAACACCGCGGTGACCTGGTTGGTTCGTAATCCTCTGGTGATGAACTTCATGAAGAGCTCTATGATGGCAGGATTCGAGATGCGCCACACTGTACTGGGAGTGTTGATGGAGTGAAGATGACGCATCACATTCTCAGCAAATTCTTCTGCGTTGAAAGAATTCGAAAAGGAAACATCAAAATAAGTAGGCGAGGAAGAAGCAGCTGCCACAATGTTCTAACAATATGGGTGCAGCAAGAAGTATGCTACTTCCTGTTCGACTATTCAGGTGGAACGTGCAGCTGACAACATAATGAGATACATCTTCAAAAAGGGAGGGTCGTATCCGGAAAGCCATCAATGAAACCGATACCGTTATGTTTGGCATCGACCGACAATGCACTTGGCTAATTTTTTGGTCAGAAAAGTGCTTAGATATAAAATAAACTAATTTTTATTGGCGCTACTTCCGCGGCTTCCGCGGTAGCAGAGGCTCTGGCGGCGTGACGTCACTCCCTAAGTGGAGGAGTGAGAGGGCGATATGGCAGCATCTTCATTGGGGACGGGGGAGGAAAGGAGGAAAAAACTATCCGATACCGTGCCGTTTTTCGTTACTTGTAATATTTTTATGTTATTTATTACATCTTCCTTTCTCCCACTTCTTCGACGCGCTCGCGTGGCTTAGAGAATAAGATAACTGTCCTCCACGCCGATACTGAGATTGACCCGGGTTCACGATTAAGCACCGGATGTGCCAAGAGGACAGTCCTCTGTGGACCTTCTTGAGACACCCTAAGCCAAATGTCGGCCCCATTCCTCATATAGTCGACCCATTACGCATGACTATCGTCCGAGCACCGTACCGGCGGGCAGATCGCCCGCCAACAGAACGCCCCACCCAGTCAACCTAACCTAACCCAACCTAACCTAACCTCCCTCAACGCAATCTGACTCGACGAACAAGTCAAAACTTGAAATGGTTGTATACCACGCATATAATTCTATAGTCATCAGCACAGCTCGTGGCGAAGCCAATTGCGTGTTGAAGTTACATAAGTCATCATATCGTACGTACCATCCCAAGCGCAATACAGCACAAAACTGTCTTGTGCAGCGAATCAGGGTTATGTAGCCGTACGTACGAAGAAATGTAGTTTGGCGAGATTGATCAGGGATGCAAGCAAAATTGCAACCACTTACGCATTGGTATACCCTGTCTTGGGTAGTAACTAAGCTCATTTTAACTTGTAACTGTAACTAGTTACTTTGGGGGTAATTAGTTACAGTAACTAGTTACATTTCCAGAATAGTAGCTTTGAACTGTAACTAGCTGCTATTTCTGTGAATGTAACTGCAAATTGTAACTAGTTACTCGAATAAATGTCGTTCTTTCTTGTTTTTTTTTTGTTTTTTTTTTCTTTACCCTGCCGTACCCTACCGTACCCTACTCTATCGTACCTTTCATCATCTTGAGGCGGGTTCCTTATCCTTGTGTTATGTTTCTCTACACGCTGTCACCATGCTGTTCTTTTTCACCGCGATGCGCCAGGTCGCGTACACATGTCGTATTTTTCCCTGTCGGAGAGCCCCATATTGACTTATACAGCTTCTGGTTAAGTGCAATATTACTTTTGTCGCATTTAAGTAAATGTAAATAAATGTACGGGTTTTAGCAATTGTATCACCCTGTGATGGTCATTTTTATGAAAAGTAACTGTAATGTAACTAAGTTACTTTCTCTCAGTCACTGTAACCGTAACTAGTTACTTGACCAAGAAAGTAACTATAACTGTAACTTAGTTACTTGACCAAGGAAGTAGCTATAACTGTAACTCAGTTACTTTTTTGAAGTAACATACACAAGACTGTGTATACAAACGGCTTAATTAAGTCAGGCTGCGTGATTAGTTCAGTATACCCATTCGTAAACGCGGAATAGCACTGAGCACTTATTTTTCTTTCTTGAAAGAGTTTCGTAAGACCAAGCATTCTTTTTACAGTTTCACAATCAAGTAGCACAGTTGGGAGAAAATCAGTGAGGTATAGACAATGTGACAAATTTTACAAATGAGGAAAACTAGCGTATTTTTTACTGGATAAAGGCAAGCGCTAGAATCTTGAAAACCTATGGTGAATTGCTACCCACCACTGACAGTATGTAAAAAAATAGCAGCTGAATATGTTGAAGAGTTATGAAGATATGTGGCACCAAACTTCATAGGAAGCGCTGTGGTCAAGGCGTCAGCATATGAATGACAATTAATTGGAAAATAACTGCCAATCGTTTTGAAATAGTTTCACTGTCAATGTGCTCCTATGGACTATGGGCTCTGATATACAGGTTCTCTCAAAAAACGTGTCATTCGGACTTCATAAACAACGGGCGACGGAAAAATACAGGGTAAACGGCATTTGTGTGGCAACTGAATTTGCCACCTTGCAAAAATATTTTCATTTGATTTTAATTAAAATAAATTGAATTTCTTTAATTGAACTTCAAAATTTCCCAAGTCAACCTAACGTTTTCTTTTGTTTTTTTTTACAGAATTAGAGCCCGTAGCGAACTTAATCAGATCCACCAAGAAATCCGCTCAATATTGCAAATGGTACTGCAAAAAAAAAAAAAAAAGGAAATTGAGGCTTCAAATTTCCGGGTATTCAACGGCGCACCAAGTCAGTCCGAAAGATCCGTGGAGGGGAGGACATGCTCCTGCCCTCATGAAGCTAGAACAATTTATCGCCGGACCGGCGTGCAGCACAAGACGCGCCGATAACAAGGCTGGTGACATTCTACCATACGTTGATACGCGTAAAAAAAATTATTCCGGCTCTTTTATTCCGCCCTCTTTTTCTTTTCGACCTTCTATCTTTCATGGGGCAGGACCATGCCCTCCTCTCCACGCATCTTTGCAACTGATTTGGTGCGCCGTTGAATACCCGAAACTTTGAAGCCTCAATTTCGGGACTTTTTTTGTGCAGTTCTATTAGTGATATCGAGCGGATTTCTTGGCGGATCTGACTAAGTTCGCTACGGGCTCTCTAATTATGTAAAAAAACGTTTGGTTGACTTGGGAAATTTTAAGTTCAATTAAAGAAATTCACTTTCTTTTAATTAAAATCAAATTAAAATATTTTTGCAAGGTGGCAAATTCAGTTGCCACACAAATGCCGTTTACCCCGTATTTTTCCGTCGCGCCATTTTTTTTATAAAGTTCGAATGACACGTTTTTTGAAACACCCTGTATGTTTGAAAGAAAAAAATCGGAAAGGTCGACCGAACCACCCTGCCTAATTTGGCGTGAATCACCCTGCTAGGCAAAAACTACCTTTAACGACAGGACCGAGTATTAACCTATTGACCTACTGAAACATCCAGCACATTTCTCTGCTGGTCCAGCAGGATTTTCTGCTGGTCCAGCAGAAGAGCCTAGTGGCCCAGCAGGAGAGTCTGCTGGTCCAGCCGAAGAGCCTACTGGTCCAGCAGCTGAGTCTGCTGGTCCAGCAGAAGAGCCTATGCTGTTCGAGCAAGAGGATCCAGAAAGCCCAGTTGAGCCTAGTGAGGGGTGGATTTCTATTTATTCATTTTATTTAATGTATGTATGCTCTTATGAGCGTGCACACACACAAACACACACACACATACATATATATATATATATATCATATATGTACAAAATAGGGGATACATACAAGGACACAAAATGATGTATGCATACAAAATATGTAATCGCTGCATAGAGAAATGAATATGTGAATCGAGAGTGCATAAAAGGATGAATATTTACAAGGATATGTAGCGTAACAAAGTCTCCTTAATCGGAGACCACCAACGTTCGCATGTCTTCCGGACCTCCACGACCGCAGAGACCTCTCCTCAAGTCTTTCGAGCCCATTTTTATGCTCTGGTAGACGCGAAGTTTTCCACCTCTGTCGCAGCGTACACCGATGGCGCATCTCGAAATGGCAAGTCCGCGTTGGCATTCGTCATCCCATCCGAAGGTGTAGTGGAAGGACGTCGCCTTTCGCATCAAACTTCATCCACAGCTGCGGAACTCTATGGGATAATTTTCTTGCTACAGCACATCGTTCACTTTACTACACGGGATTGGGTCGTATTCACTGACGCAACATCTGCGCTGCAAGCGATTGAAATTCTGGCATCCGAGGCTCATCGGCATCGTTGGTTATGGATGCGTTAATGGCTTACAAACTTGTCTACGAAGCAGGGCCCATTGCCCAGCAGCCCATTGCGGTGTTGAAGGCAATGAATAGGCCGACAGCGCCGCAGAAGCAGCTCTCTCTTCTCGGCGACGGACGCGTATAGCGCAGCTGAGAGGAGATCGTCGGTCCGTACTTCGACGCCTCGTGACTGCTCTGGCTACCCGCCAATGAACCGCTGACATTCTCCCCCCAGCTATCCTGGGCAGAGTTGATCCAGCGCTCGGGCTCCGCATGCCTCGACATTTCTCCACTGCCCACACTACCAACCTTCCCGAACCGTACTATGCAGATCCCTTAACGAGCTAGACTCCCCCCCCCCCTCTCACAAAATTGTTTGGTCCCTGGCCACATCCAGCTCACCAACGCTCTGCCCTCAACGTTATCTTCACCTTTCTGGATACCATAGGACTTCGATCCTTATTGTGAAGGTGCTGAATATTTCATTCCTCGCATCACCACCAGCAATGGGGTAGACTATCGCACCTGGCGATGAAACTCCCCAGTCATCATCTTGTAATAAAGTTGGTGTTGTTATAAAGCGCATTGTACAGTCATTCACTGATAACAGAAGCTAGCACCCCCAATTTACTCAGTATTCCACTCTGTGCACTTTTCTCACTTTCCCGTGGCAACTGTAATCCCCAATGTTACCTTCCCGTCTGCATCAACAACTGTCAAAAGTATGATGCTGAATTGTCTCTTGTAACTATAGTAATAGGATCCACTGTTTATGATACAGCAGATTGTGATGTGTTTCGCCTATCGGTTGCTCCGAGACAACGTTGGTAATAGCTCGTGGAATTGAACTTTTTGACGACGTCGAGCCACTGTTCAGCCGTGCAAGGCAGCTTTATACACCTGGAATGTCATGAGCAGTATTTGGAGGCAACTGTGCAGTGTTCACCTGTACAAACTGTGAGATTTCTACTCTGAGGGTAAATAACGGATGCGAAAATACCTACTTCTGACCCAAAATCTTGATGAATGCAGAACATGTCTCATAGACAATGCTGTGGACTGTACTGACACCCATCCGGCACTGATAATGTAGGGACCTCATTGACTCACCTGAAATTATGAGGCACTAAAATGAAAATTATGAGGCAGTAAAAGCTGGAAAATCTGTACGGTCTTCCCAGTCGAAAGTCACAGGCTAAACTATTTGGAAACTCAGGTGGTTCCATCTAAGCTGGCTTATGGAACATATCCCAGCAAAGACCAGCTCAGATGGATAAACCTGAAATCAGCTTTGATGCATTCAACTGGAATCCTTTCAACTGAATATTATCCAGCTTAAACCAATTGTACATGGACTCCAGTTCTTCTGGAACCTTTTGAACTGGCTATTATCCAGCTTAAGCCAGTTGTGAATGCACTCCTGGCCAGCATTTCTGCTGGAACCTTCTCAGCTGGCCTGATTTCCTGCTGATGCCACCTCAGCTGGTCTATTATGGTCAGCTGGAACAAGTTGAAACCCACAAGAACCATTCAGAACCAGCATGATCCCTAAGTGGTTCCAGCTCGTGATTTTCGTCTGTGTTATACATGCACACATACTGGTGAAATACATGTTGCTATCCAGCCAGATGGTGTAGCCAGCTTTGTTGAATGGGTTTCCTTGTTTTCTTTTTCTGAATTTCTCATCGATAAAGATCGTACCTGTCGCGAGGAATCCAAGAGTGAGATCCAGGCGCTCTTCCGTCTGTACGCTTTCACGCATATTTGTGTCATCTTTTTGGATGTGATGCTTCACCATGCGTAGAAGTTCCTCGAAAGGGTGTGCGGCCATTCGAAGACAACGACAGTACTCGAAAGCATCCTCAATAATATCATCGATGGGGTGATGATGGGCCCCATGCGACCTCCTTCGCATACCGAGCTTCTTCACTCAAGTCCTCCGCGCTTTCTTTGGTCGATCCTCCTCTGAGAGTAGCATAACAAGCACGGCGGCAGCCTTCTGGGCACTGGCTCACTGTGGTTCTGGGAAGACTTCGTGAAGCAAGCAGCGCAACGCCTACAACTTTCGGGAGCGCGGCAAAACTGGAGTGCGAAACGCAAATCTAGCGGGCTTCCGCACGACTGGATAAGAATGATGATAATGATGTTTTATCGCCATCTTACAGGCACTACGAAGCTCCAAGTTGCCCGCCGTGTGAAAGGATCTCTCTGCGTGCAACTTCGGTTGCGCGCAACCGTTGTGAGAACGAAGTTGCAGCAACAACTTGCACCACGTGAATCGACGCTGAAAGAGCTAGGCGCAGGCAGACAGGAAGGGAAAAAAAGACGGCGCGTTTTCTGGCGTATCTCTTTCTTCCCTCCATGTCTCGGATTATCCTCCAATTACAATGCACAAGGTCAGTCAGGCAGATGAAAGAAAGCAGCACAGACACACAGAAGACAGATACAACTGCCAGCGAAAGCGATGCTTTGCAACTTCTCGTTTCGTTGGAACTTCAGTGCCAGCTTGCAGGAAACTCTGGAGTTGCAATCATGAATGTTACACACCACAAAAATTATTTTGTTTTCGCTAAGTCTCTTGACGAACAAGAGCAGTTATCGCGAACATCACCCTACTCTCGTTTGTATTACACCTTTGCCGGGACCTCCATTTAAAAACGGAGGTCATAGCGCCCTAGCCAAAGAAACCAGCTTTCAAACCGTGTCCATGTCATCATGAAGAGACACGCATGAGCTGCGCAATCCCTTGACGAAGTTGGCCAACTTCAGGGGAGGAGAGGGCCCAAAGCCTTGAGCAACTTTTTGAGCTCCAGCCTAAGTTTTGAGACTTGCTGAAGCTCAACTTTTAAGACTTGCATTTGCTTGACGGGAAAAGATCGCAAAATTGTCATGCGGAAAGTGGTTTAGCTCCCTGTCACAGTTTAGTACACATAGAGCACAGTGAAACACTGGAACAGATTAAACAGTAAAAACGTCTGTAGTAGCTGCCTGACCGAGGAAAGTTTTTGTTTGTTCGTTTGTTAAATTACCCGTCGGAATCTCTCCCGAAAGTGCCGCTTTTAAAATAGTGGCGCCACTGACACACGATTCGAGAATACCAGCGATACGATTACAGAGATTATTACGAGATGACAGCGATACAGCGAATACGATTCATTGAATACCAGCTTGTGTGTTTGCGTTTACATTGTACACTTTCATCATGCAACTTTCACCATGCATAGCTGTTTAATATTGCAGCCTCTTAGCTCTATCCCCCCGCAACATCCTTACAGTCCTTGTAGAAGGCAATCCGACGTCGTCAGGCTTCTTCAAGCAAATTCCGAAGCAAATGTGATGTAGTTTTCATTACTGCAAAAAGTCTTCACCCAATGTGATAAAAAATTCTAACAGGCGACGTATTCGTTGGAATGTTGTGGGGTTCTCGGCAATTACCTCCTGGAAACGTTTGCCGCCATTTAGGAAGGCTTTGGACTATTTTTAATTAAGGGAAATTTATTTTTTTCAATTGAGCTTTGAAAATTGCCAAGGGAACCTCACTTTTTTTTAGATAAATATGAAGTCCTCCACGGATAACCACAGACCCAACAAAAGCTGTGCACAGTATCGCAACAGAAATAGTCAATAGTCGAAAGAAAATGCTAAAAATTGCGCTTTAGCCCGCCTGCTTGATTGTCGCAAAGGAGAGCGCACGGAAGATGCGGGGAGAGGAGGAAGTCGAGATAATATTTTATCGCTTTAGGTGAAACACCCTGTATGATGCGTACGTTTCGCTTGCACAAATGTATAATGTAATAAAATAAAATGTAAATAAAATGCAAAATGTGACAAAACAGCCACGGCTCCGTAGTTTTTCTGCAACTCCCACTGCATTTGAACAAGCGCGAACCAAAAACAACGAAAGAGATAAACAAAAAACGGCAAGCATCAGAAAGGAGGAAAGTAGTGCGAGAGAAACGCGCGCGACGTCATTCTGCGTCATTGGCGAGCTAATCTAAATATATACAGGGTGTCCACGCTAAGTGTGAACAGATTTTTTTTAAAATATATCAATCACTTTTTCCGAGATGAAATCAATTGCAATATAGCATATGCTGAAGGGCACTCCCTAGGGGGGCATTAACAGACTCCTAAGGCAATATCTTAATTAACTTTCAATAATTAACTTTTTAATTATAAAAGCTACGAAGTTGCCCCAATGAGAACATCTAATCTATTCGGTCACCAGATACCAAAACCGTTTCCACAACAAAAATCCGTTCGGTAGATCGTCCGCAAAAAATTCGTGAAGGAACGCCTTTTTTTTTTTCTGGGCGTCGGGGGGGTGGGCGTCGTGACGTCGCCCACCTCTGTGACGTCGACAACGGCGAGCCCGTTCGACATCACCACCAAGCCAGGAGAGAAAGCGACGCTGTTGGCCCCGCATGAAAACTGAAAGGAATAATGAGTCACGTGTCACCGTAACTCACACGTCGTCGTACATGAGCCTCCCTCCCGGGAAAGCGGAAGCGCACATCGGACACCGTGTAAACGTTCCGGTGGCGGAGAAGAAGGGGCAGATGTGACATGGTGACGGACTGTGGGTACTGGAGCTGGCTGAAGGTGTTCAAGGAGGCAGGTTTGAGCCGTGCTTTGCCCACAACATCCTGTCAATCGGGAAACCGAAGGGTGAAGAGCTGATGTCTGCGGGGACAGGACTGGAAAATGGCCATCGTACGGTGGCTGTAGACGTTTGCGCACAGAATCTCGCCGGACGAAAACCTGCGTAGCGGTCTTGAGGCTCGGAGGAACGTATGGCGGCCCGGTCTGGCAGGCACGGGAAGGAAAATGATGGAGAGAATGCATGGCCGTCCGGAGGCGATTGATGTATGTGGTGTAGTCAGGTGTTGATGTGTCCTGAGATGAAAAGAAGTCCCCGGGAAGGCGAAGGGTCGTGCCGAACGCCATCTCAGGCACTGTACAGCTAGCATTTTCTTTGATGGTCGAGCGGATTCACGGAAGGACGAAAGGAAATACTTCGATCCATGGCTCACCCGAAGGGTAGGCTGGGATGGCTGCCTTCTGCTGGCGCTGGAAACTCTCGAAACATTCGGAACTCTTGAAACTCTCGAAACATTCGGAACGCTCGAAACATTGATGGGGTGATACGCAGTCGAGCGAATGCGTGTCGATCGAGCGCAGCAGGTTGGAAGAAATCACAGACTCAAATTGCCGGCTGCGATCCGTTGTTATGACTGTAGGCACTCCTAAACGAACGATCCAAAAAGCAGTGAAGGTTTCGGCAACAGTTTCGGCAGTAATGTTCGAAATGGGAATGACATATGGCCAACGGGTGAACCTGTCGATGCACGTAAGAATATAAGAGAGTCCGTTACTTGGCGGCAGAGAACCCACAATGTCCACCTTGACATGGCTGAAAGCGGCATCCATGGAATGAAATAGTCGAGCTGAAGTTGAGTGAGTGGATAACTTTTGCACTCTAGCATGGGATACACGGCCGTGGCCAGTATCGGACGTCGACGTTCATACAGGGCCAGATGTACCTCGTGGTGATGAGGTGCTGCGTGGCTGGGATGGGAAAGGTTCAAAGACAATCTTCCAGAACCTAGGGTTAAGTATGGACGCGGTGTGACAGTGGAGATTTCGCAGGTCACAAGGCGTGAAGAGTGTGGCAGGGACACATCTTCGAAACGTAGAGAAGTGGAACACGACGACTTTAGCGTCAACAGGTCAGCGGCGTGATCTTGTGCTGCTGCTATGTCGTCGAGTTGTAATGGCTCTCTTCGGAATGTCTTCTGGTTTTACAGGAATGTGGAGGTAGGCGCGGATGAAATCGATTTTGATGAAGACGGAGCAGCCATGCAAGTGTGTTGTGCGTTCGTGTGTATTTGGAATGGGATAACCGTCCGGGACTGTGACGTTGTTGAGAGACCCGAACTCCCCGCAGAGCCGTCAGTCACCGGTCTTCTCTTGGGACCATGAGCAGTCTGATGACCAAGCGTCGGATATAAAATGGTCGGATAAACCCTAGCTGCGAAAGGTGGATACTTTTAAGAGCTGTGGTGTACGGCGGCGTGGACAGCAGTGAAGACGAGGTCCAGTCGTCTGAGTGAAGTGCGTCACATGATGCTTTATTGGACGGTCAGCACTTGGTGGACGCGTAACATCGGGGAAGTTATGTAGAATCTCCTCGTGCATAGACTGCGGCGCTACCGGAGACGAACTTGGATGAAGCGGTCGTACTAACGATGGCACTCTATGAACGGAAAGTAGCCTGGTGGCGTCGAGGAGGCGTCTGCAGCTGATGTGCACCGGAAGACCAAACCGGCGGAGGAAATCGTCGCGGAAGATGGCATGACAGACGGCTGCAACCAAAAACAACCACTGAAATCGCCTGCGCAGAGCAAAGTCGAGGGTGAGGGAGCGTTGGCCGTACGCCGATTTGAAGAAGAGTTGACAGGCCGAAGCGGGGTAGTCTGTTCCCGATTTCTTTTATCAGCGGGCGAGGTCGGAATGGTGCTCACCACAGCGCCGGTGTCAACAAGAAATCGGTATCGGTGAGCTTGTTGGTGAAGAAGAACAGGAGACATTCCGGTTGCTCCAAATTACTCGTCGTCGCTGGCAGAGCGTCGAACCGAACCGAAACCGAAAACCAGAATTAACAGTTAGTTTTAGCTAAAACGGAACCAAAACTGAATCGCAATTACTAGTGCCATCATGGAGTTGAACCGGAAGCGAACCGATCTAAAAATTTCGGTTACCGATTCGGGATACCGATTCGTTTCGGGTTGGTGTATGCCGCCTGTTATTTATCCCATCGTCAGGTTGCGACATCCGTTCTATATGACATATTACTCGAGATCTGGCGGTCTATTCGGTAGCGCGGGACATACAAGGCTAAGGGTGAAGGAAGTTGCCCTCTCGCCGCCGCTTAAAGAAGAAACATGTTTTGTCATTCCTACCTTCGCAAGTTTGCAGCATCTGTGCATTGTAACAACATCATGTGGAACATTAAAAACGTAGCCAAAGAACCACTATGTTCAATAAGGCTGCACTATACTGCTGCTGCAAGTGTGCCGCGACTCGCCTGTCATAGCAGTTCAGTCCTTCAATTTGCAACTTGGCGTGACGTACTTCTATAGTTTTGATTTTAGAGGTGTAGACGCTGGCCAAAGTTGTGCCAGTCTGTCAGAATGCAGAAAGGAAGGCGAAAGGAAGCACACGGATGTGAATGCAAGTTTCGGCGGGTGAAGTCTCTCCAACTATATACAGGGTGCTTCACCTAACGTGATCAAAAATTCTAACTGGCGACGTACTCGCCGGAGGATTGTGGGACTTTCGGCAGCTACCTTCAGGAAACTTTTGCCACCATTTAAGGAAGGCTTTGGACAATTTTTAATTGAAGGAAGTTTATTTTTTTCAACTGAACTTTGAAGATTGCCAAGGCAACCCCACTTTCTTTTTACAGAAATTTGAAGTCCTTCACGGATAATCACAGACTCAACAAAAACTATGCACAGTATCGCAACGGATAATGTCGAATAAAATAGTCAAAATTGCGATTTAGCCCCTCCTGCCTGATTGTCGCAAAGAACAGCGCACGGAAGATGCGCGGAGAGGAGGAAGTGTTCCCACCTCTTTCTTTACCTTGTTTTACTCTGCTTTGACCTTGATGCTGGTGACAACCTCCTTATCACAAAGAAAACAAAACAACCGTCTTATCACAAAGAATGCAAAGCAGGTGAAGGCAGGGACACTGTGGCGCACATTTCGCGCACGGTTCTTTGCGCAAATCAAGCAGGCGGGGCAAAAGCGTAACTTTTACTTTTTTTTAACTATTTATGTTGCGATACTGCGCATAGTTTTTGTGGGGTCTGCGGTTATTCGTGGAGGACTTCATATTTCTGTTAAAAAAGAGGGTCTCGCTTGGCAATTTTCAAAGTCCAGTTGACAAAAATAAATTTCCCGATGTTAAAAATTCTCCAAAGCCTTCCTCAATTATAGCAAAAGTCTTCAGAAGGTAATTGCCGAAAGTCCCACAATCCTCTGCCAAGTACGTCGCCAATTAGAATTTTTCATCTGTGTAGGTGAAACACCCAGTATATGTTAGTGCATCAACCTAGTGACGCCCAAGAAGGCAAGTCTTGATACTTCAATGGGGCGTTGGAAGTTCATTTGTGCAATAGTGACTAGCTCATTTGCCATATGAAGATGCTACATAAAAAATACGTTCCACTACCAGATGACGTGTTAGCGCTATAATCTAGGCATATCGTTTTATTTGTGTTTCCTTTTGTTTTTCGCAGTTTAAACCACATCCTGGGGGGGGGGGGGGTAACGTGGGGATTCGAGCGGCCAGCCTGCCTAGATTGGCGGCACGTTCTCGGGGAAGGGGTGTAAGGGGGTCCTGCTGGCCGAAAACAAGAAAGAAATACATAAAAAGGGATCTGTCATTTTTAGTGGCTACCTATAACTTTGTAGCATATTAGGACCTCGAAGCGGTTCCGAACCGGTTTACAGCTGCTGAACCGGTTAATCGAATCCATATATGTGAACTCCGGAGCTAAACCCGAACACGAAACAAACCGAAAACGTTTCGGATCGACGCTCTGGTCGCTGGTGACCTGCGCTCTCGTTTCCCGGGGTCCAAGTACAGGGTTGCTGGCAGGGGCGTGCAAACCGACCGAATGATTGATTATACCAACAGGGATTGGTATCCACGGGTGATGCGTGATTATTGTGATGCCGAGGCGGTTGTCGACGACGAACGAGGGCAGGACGGTATCCTGAAGGGCTAAGTGAGCGGCTCGAAGAATGTCGTTCAGTAAGGCTGGTCACGAGTTCGGTGAGCACGGCAACTTCCTGACGAAGTTGACTTATTTCTGTGTGCGGAGCTTCGGCTAGCCCAAGCAATGCCGCCACTGTTTGTGGAGTGAGGTCCATTACGCGGTCGACCAGCTTTGCTAGTTTTGTCGCCCAGGAGGTACTGCATATGTCGGAGCAGCTGAGTTCGGCGGCGACCACAGAGTTCTTCCGAAGAAAGCACTTGGTGTAACCGACGCTTCTCTGATGCCATCAGCCGCTGGGCGTCTTTGAGAGCTGAACATAGTCTGCCCAGAGGAGGTACGAGCAGAATGTCGCCAACTTCGGCGGCGGCCGATGGGTGAAGTTTCTACTACGTACTGGTACTTGGTAGCCTCGGAGGTGACGTGACGCATAGTAAAGTGATTCTCGACCTGTACAAACCGGATTACGGGGTCGTGTGGCCAGAAGGATGGAAGGCGAGACTGGACGGCCGTCCAGACGTTCTATGCTTGAGTGTTCGACGGCAGTACTTCTGGTGAGGTTGGAGTAGTCCCGACTGAAGGGGGCTGAGAAGAGCGTATAGCGTACGGGTCACCAATTTATTGCGAAGCCATAAATGGTTTATTGGCAAAAGAACAGCTGAAGCCAGGAGCGAAAACGACGCTGTTGTCCCCAGATGAAAACTGAACAGAATAATGAGTCACGTGCTATCGTGACTCACACGTCGTCGTCACTACGTGATCACGTGGTTTGTAGGCCCTCCATTTTCCTTAGACCTTTGCGGCTATGGGAGCTTCCGGCGGCTGCTTAAAGGGACTCTGACCAGAAGTTCGACAAACCTTTCGTATGCGTCCATTACGAAGGTATAATATGCCTCCAAGCCACACGCGAAATATTTTGGCTGTGCGCGGCGGCAAAGTTTGCCAAACGGGGAGCTGAAAATCGGCTTCGCTTTTCCTCCTCAACTCGCGCAAGCCATGCTCACCGAACTCGTGACCAGCCTTACTGAACGACATTCTTCGAGCCGCTCACTTAGCCCTTCAGGATACCGTCCTGCCCTCGTTCGTCGTCGACAACCGCCTCGGCATCACAATAATCGCGCATCACCCGTGGATATCAATCCCTGTTGGTATAATCAATCATTCGGTCGGTTTGCACGCCCCTGCCAGCAACCCTGTACTTGGACCCCGGGAAACGAGAGCGCAGGTCACCAGCGACCAGAGCGTCGAACCGAAACGTTTTCGGTTTGTTTCGTGTTCGGGTTCAGCACCGGAGTTCACATACATGGGTTCGATTAACCGCTTCAGCGGCTGTAAACCGGTTCGGAACCGCTTCGAGGTTCTAATATGCTACAAAGTTATAGGTAACCACTAAAAATGACTGATCCCTTTTTATGTATTTCTTTCTTGTTTTCGGCCAACAGGACCCCTTACACCCCTTCCCCGAGAACGTGCCGCCAATCTAGGCAGGCTGGCCGCTCGAATCCCGACGTAACCCCCCCCCCCCCCCCCCCCCCAGGATGTGGTTTAAACTGCGAAAAACAAAAGGAAGCAAAAGTAAAACGATATGCCTAGATTATAGCGCTAACACGTCATCTGGAAGTGGAACGTATTTTTTATGTAGCATCTTCATATGGCAAATGAGCTAGTCACTATTGCACAAATGAACTTCCAACGCCCCATTGAAGTATCAAGACTTGCCTTCTTGGGCGTCACTAGGTTGATGCACTAACATATACTGGGTGTTTCACCTACACAGATGAAAAATTCTAATTGGCGACGTACCGAGTACTGATGTTCGATGATGAAAATGTTACACATGTGAATGACTACGCACCAGTTGTCTTTACAGCTGAGGGCATCTCTAAAGAAATAGATTTCTTGCCACTATCTAGTTCTCCTGGTTGTGACCACATTTCTTCTAAACTATTAAGAATTACTAAAAACTCGTCGTCAAGGATACTTCAGATAATATTTCAACAATCACTGGACAATGCAGAATTGCCCTCAGACTGGAAGCATGCTATTGTTACTCCTATTCCGAAAATTGAGAAACCCACTGACATCTCTCAATATAGGCCCATTTCGTTAACGTGTATCTGTTGCAAAGTTATGGAGCACATTATATGCTCACATGTCAGAAAGTTCTTAGACATCAATAAAATTTTGTTTAGAAATCAACACGGGTTTAGAAAATATCGTTCATGTGAATCACAGTTGTTCGAGTTCGTCACTGACGTCTTTGAATGTATGAATAACGGGAAACAAGTTGATGCAGTTTTTATCGATTTTAAAATAGCGTTCGACAGAGTCCCGCATCAACGACTTCTAAGTAAGGTGAGACATCAGGGCATCGACAAAAATATCACAGAGTGGTTTTCATGTTTTCTAACTGATAGAACACAATGTGTTAAGTGGAATGGCACACTATCCCCCGTCTCGAAGGTTTGGTCAGGTGTCCCACAGGGATCTGTCGTGGGCCCTCTTTTGTTTCTCATTTATGTCAATGGCATTCATTTAAACATTCATAGTACTGTGCGGCTTTATGCTGACGATATGGTATTGTATCGGCAAATCACTTGTTTAGACGATTCTGTCATTCTTCAAAATGACTTGCTTTCCTTGTGCGATTGGTGCAACAGATGGCAAATGGAGATAAATGTATGAGTCTTACAAGGTCGAAAAAAGCATAACAAGTGATTATATACCGTTGAGGGTATACAGTTAGATCGGGTTACTGTGTATAAATACTTAGTTGTGCATATATGTAATGATCTTTCTTGGAAATATCATATTGAACAGACTTGTTGTGCCGCCTTGAGGACCCTTGGCTTTTTGCGTTCCACACTATATCTTCCACCTTCCGAAGTCAAATTTTTGGCATATACCTCATTTGTACGATCAAAATTAGAGTATGCCTCGTTGATTTGGAGCCCATGGCAAAATTATCTCGTTCAAAAGTTGGAATCTGTGCAATCGAAGGCGGTCCGCTTTATATTTAATAAATACGATCGCGAATCCAGTATAACAGAGTTTAAACGACAAAAAGAAATTCCCTTGCTAGCAAATAGGAGAAAGATTCACCGTCTACAAATAATTTACAATCTTTACGGTAGAAATTCTGATTATCTTTCTGCAGCACTGCCCTATTCTGAACGTACACGCCATCCCCATACATTGTTTGTTCCCCTATCACGGACGGAGTATCATAAAAACTCGCCCCTGTTGTCAGGTGTACGGGATTGGAACATGCTTCCGTCAGACGTTTTCCAAAGCGGCGGACAAACACGATTCGTTAACATGTGCGAGGAGCTGTATCTCTTTTAATGTATTTACGCATATGCGTACAAATAAGTATCTTGTGTTATTTCTCGAAATAGGTTCTAAGTATGAAAGAATGTTTGTTTTTTGTTCTCTTATTGCCTTGTTACTGTGTTACTGTGTAATTGCCCTCTTTTGGTGTAACCCTCCCCCTTATTTCATGCCTTACGGCCCTTAAGGTAATAAAACGAAACGAAACTTGGCAGAGGATTGTGGGACTTGCAATTACCTTCTGAAAAATTTTGCCATCATTGAGGAAGGCTTTGGACAATTTTTAACATCGGGAAATTTATTTTTGTCAACTGAACTTTCAAAATTGCCAAGCGAGACCTTTTTTTTTCCAGAAATATGAAGTCCTCCACGAATAGCCGCAGACCCCACAAAAACTATGCGCAGTATCGCAACATAAATAGTTAAAAAAAAAAAGTAAAAGTTACGCTTTAGCCCCGCCTGCTTGATTTGCGCAAAGAACCGCCCCAAGCAGCACAATGTACTGAAAGTCGAGTGCAATAGGGGTGGACGGGTAGGTGGAAGACCGAACGAACTGGTGAAACTAAAGAACATTGATAAGACACATACCGTCCACCCCTATTGCACTCGACTTTCGGTACATTGTGCTGCTTGGGGCGCGCGAAATGTGTGTCACAGTGTCCCCGCCTTCATCTGCTTTGCCTTCTTTGTGATAAGACGGTTGTTTTGTTTTCTTTGTGATAAGAAGGTTGTCACCAGCATCAAGGTCAAAGCAGAGTAAAACAAGGTAAAGGAAGAGGTGGGAACACTTCCTCCTCTCCGCGAATCTTCCGTGCGCTGTTCTTTGTGACAATCAGGCAAAAGGGGCTAAAGCGCAATTTTTACTCTTTTCTTCGACATTTTCCGTTGCGATACTGTGCATAGTTTTTGTTGAGTCTGTGGTTATCCGTGAAGGACTTCAAATTTCTGTAAAGAGAAAGTGGGGTTTCCTTGGCAATCTTCAAAGTTCAGTTGAAAAAAATAAACTTCCTTCAATTAAAAATTGTTCAAAGCCTTCCTCAATGGTGGTAAAAGTTTCCTGAAGGTAGCTGCCGAAAGTCCCACAATCCTCCGGCGAGTACGTCCCCAGTTAGAATTTTTGATCACGTTAGGTGAAGCACCCTGTATATAGTTGGAGAGACTTCACCCACCGAAACTTGCATTCACATCCGTGTGCTTCCTTTCACCTTTCTTTCTGCATTCTGACAGACTGGCACAACTTTGGCCAGCGTCTACACCTCTAAAATCAAAACTATAGAAGTACGTCACGCCAAGTTGCAAATTGAAGGACTGAACTGCTATGACAGGGGAGTCGCAGCACACTTGCAGCAGCAGTATAGTGCAGCCTTATTGAACATAGTGTTTTTTTGGCTACGTTTTTAATGTTCCACATGATGTTGTTACAATGCACAGATGCTGCAAACTTGCGAAGGTAGGAATGACAAAACATGTTTCTTCTATAAGCCGCGGCGAGGGGGCAACTTCCTTCACCCTTGGCCTTGTATGTCCCGCGCTACCGAATAGACCGCCAGATCTCGAGTAATATGTCATAAAACGGATGTCGCCACCTGACGATGGGATAGATAACAGGCGGCACACACCAACCCGAAACGAATCGGTATCCCGAATCGGTAACCGAAATTTTTAGATCGGTTCGCTTCCGGTTCAACTTCATGATGGCACTAGTAATTGCGGTTCAGTTCTGGTTCCGGTTCTGGTGCTGACCGTCCAGTAAAGCATCATGTGACGCACTTCACTCAGACGACTGGACCTCGTCTTCACTGCTGTCCACGCCGCCGTACACCACAGCTCTTAAAAGTATCCACCTTTCGCAGCTAGGGTTTATCCGACTATTTTATAGCGCTTGGTCATCAGACTGCTCATGGAAGAGAAGACCGGTGACTGGCGGCTCTGCGGGGAGTTCGGGTCTCTCAACAACGTCACAGTCCCGGACGGTTATCCCATTCCAAATACACACGAACGCACAACACACTTGCATGGCTGCTCCGTCTTCATCAAAATCGATTTCATCCGCGCCTACCTCCACATTCCTGTAAAACCAGAAGACATTCCGAAGAGAGCCATTACAACTCGACGACATAGCAGCAGCACAAGATCACGCCGCTGATCTGTTGACGCTAAAGTCGTCGTGTTCCACTTCTCTACGTTTCGAAGATGTGTCCTTGCCACACTCTTCACGCCTTGTGACCTGCGAAATCTCCACTGTCACACCGCGTCCATACTTAACCCTAGGTTCTGGAAGATTGTCTTTGAACCTTTCCCATCCCAGCCACGCAGCACCTCATCACCACGAGGTACATCTGGCCCCGTATGAACGTCGACGTCCGGAACTGGCCACGGGCGTGTATCCCATGCCAGAGTGCAAAAGTTATCCACACACTCAACTTCAGCTCGATCATTTCATTCCATGGATGCCGCTTTCAGCCATGTCAAGGTGGACATTGTGGGTTCTCTGCCGCCAAGTAACGGACTCTCTTATATTCTTACGTGCATCGACAGGTTCACCCGTTGGCCAGATGTCATTCCCATTCCGAACAGTACTGCCGAAACTGTTGCCGAAACCTTCACTGCTTTTTGGATCGTTCGTTTAGGAGTGACTACAGTCATAACAACGGATCGCAGCCGGCAATTTGAGTCTGTGATTTCTTCCAACCTGCTGCGCTCGATCGACACGCATTCGCTATACTGCGTATCACCCCATCAATGTTTCGAGCGTTCCAAATGTTTCGAGAGTTCCGAATGTTTCGACAGTCTCTAGCGCCAGCAGAAGGCAGCCATCCCAGCCTACCCTTCGGGTGAGCCATGGATCGAAGTACTTCCTTTCGTCCTTCCGGGAATCCGCTCGACCATCAAAGAAAATGCTAGCTGTACAGTGCCTGAGATGGTGTTCGGCACGACCCTTCGCCTTCCCGGAGACTTCTTTTCATCTCAGGACACATCAACACCTGACTGCACCACTTACATCAATCGCCTCCGGACGGCCATGCATTCTCTCCATCATTTTCCTTCCCGTGCCTGCCAGACCGGGCCGCCATACGTTCCTCCGAGCCTCAAGACCGCTGCTTGCCGCTGAAAACACTGCCGAATGACCGCAGTACGACTGTATTACAACCCACGAAGATTTCCAACTTCTATGCTTCAATATGACTGTCCTGAAGGTGGCATATTTTGAACTCCGTGGGCAACGCGAACTTATGAGCGACTATATTCACAAGTAAGTCACATGTGTCCTTGTCGAACGATGTTAAAATGTGGGCGCTCAAAACTGGTTTGGTCCTGCATTAAAGTCGCTAAAAACTCCTGTGCAGGGCGCAGCACATAAAAACACTGCTCAATATAGGCAATTTTGTAACTGTCAGTGTGCTGTGTCCTGAGTCACCTTTTTATGTATTGCCCTGTGCATAGGGTTTTAGCTTAGCTTTTTAGCGATATTGAGTGTTCTTGATTGTCGATTAGGTGAAAAGAAAAACAATGTTGGTTTCTAAAAGAGCACAGCATGTGTAGTAATATACAGGGTGTGGGCAGGTAAACTGCAGTTGCTCTCAGGTACATGTGGAAATGACATTGCACACGTACTGTACTGTAACCGGTTACTTACTTGCCTAAACTATAATTTATGGACATCTGTGTAGACGATAGAGATACACTGCGTAACGCCAGTTTGCAAGGTGAGTATGGCACAAGCTTGAAAAAAACAAGAGCATGGTCATCCCAGCCTCTGAAGTGAAGAGGATCTGGCAAGCCTTCCCCACAGAAACTGCCACAGGCTTCAAGTGCCCAAGATCCTAACTGGAGGTTCCTCTTCGCACAGCTCGTCTACCACATTTAAAATAATTCAGCATCTGTATTTAGGATGATGTATAGCTCTCAGGGTGATGCATGGTTCATGAGTTCAATATGTTGTGTTGAAACACAACACTTAGTCCTTTTTAATGAGTCTTGCGGAACGATAGATGAGCACTCCTTTTGTGAAATTGTGTACCGGTGCTACAGTGAACAATTTCTTGAGCAAGACTGATGAACAAACGAAAAACAACGTCTGTCTTCCAAATATGTATGTTCCTTGTGCCTTCCGTTTTCGTTGAGTGACCCATGTTGATGCCCCTCCCCCCCCCCTCATGTAATGCCTGCAAGGGTCTTTGAGGTATATTCGTAAATAAATAAATATCAAAACCGGAAAAAGATGTAAGATCTATTGTAACACCTGTCCTCTCTTTGTGTGAATGATACATAAACATTCTCAGAATCTATATAGTCACACTTTGCTTCACTGTGCGTAAAGCCTAGTTCCACCTTCTACATCATCTCCACATCTTCAATCTCAAAAGCAGTACGAGGCTAAAGTAATCAGCTACTACATAAAGAAAGTAGGGGGAGGAAAATAAAAGCCGGCACATCTAAAATTCGAAGGAACCCTGGTTCTTTCACCGGTCTACTCACGGCTCCGTCATGGAGTCTCGGTCCTGGAGGCTCCGTCCTCTACGGTCTTAAGAAGGATATCAACATTACCTGTCAAGGCACAGCATTTCACATCGCTTTCAGTAAGTACAACACTCCTCATAGCAGTTACCATTCATGTTGGAAAAACATGCTGGAGTTGGCTCAGGCAGTGCATCCAGAACTGTGAGTTAGGTTCATAGAGAGCACCTGGTAAGAGGGACAGCAACAGTGTCCAGTGAAGACTCTTCAGGAATTTTGCGCAGGTTTGGGGGTCACACCTTTGAATAGTTTTGATGGAAAACAGGGTGTGTGAAACACTGACCTCTGGTGGATGAATTCTTGTTATTTATAACCATGTACCCATGTTCTAATAATCTAGAAAAGACTTAGCTCTCTTGCAGGAAATTGCTAATGAGTCTGAGTGCCTTTTGTGGAAACAGGTTGTAACTGCCTTTCTAACCACCCATCTTAGTTGCCCTAGGAAAAGCAAATATCTAATGCTGTACACCATATCTAATGCTAGCACACTAATTGCTTTGAGTATTCTCAGGCTTCTGAAATGGAGCTACATCGTGCATACGCTGTGGCATGTCTGCAAGAACATGCATCAAATTGCCTTTATTTTTGAAATTGGCCCTTCAATGCTTCATGTGACTGCAAGAATGATATCCCCTAAACAATTGGCAATAAGAATGATTCCTACAATGTATTGAGCTTTGTAAAACAACGACTTTATTTGAAAATATATTCCAAAAGCCGGGTGACAACCTCGTACTGTAACGTCCTTTACTGCAAACTCCGCTCAACACAACGATTAAAAACAGGGCGTAAACGTTTTGCCGCCTATCCAGGTGGCATCATCAGTACAACAGAGGCCAAAGACGAGCACATCAGCCTATCTAAGAGGGCATCATACGCATCCGATAGGGGGCCACGGTTTGTATTACAGGCTGATGCATCACGCCTGATAAAGCAGGACTCTAAGAACTTTCAGGGCCCCATCGCTAGTCATGTGCAAAGGTTACTGCACCATCATGTCCCTTAGGCCAGCAATGGTAGACTAATTCGGTCCTGGTTAGTAAAGCTAAGCACTAGTAGCCCTGGCAACGCCCCTTGTGTGCTCTTTTAGTCTTGTCCCACGTCTTTTGTGTATCTCGCCAATGTAGGTTGCATCACATTCTATGCACTCAACTTGATATGCACAGTCAAAATGCCTGGTGGGCACAGTGCCCTCCAAATGGCGTGTGAAACACGTTGGGTGAAAGGAATGCGCACTACCGATTTGACTCCTTTGATGTTGTTTTTGATTGTTCTCTGTTGTAGGGATGATGCCACATGGATTGGCAACGAAACGTTTACTCTCTTTGCTCTTAATTGTTGTGTTAAGCCGGTGTTCTCAGTAAAGGATTTTACATTATAAACTTTGTTTGAATGATGATTAGTGGTGAGCTTCATACCTTGGGCCACTACTCTATCACTTGCTTGTGGTAGTGTGGCGAAATGGACTAACAAGCCTTGTAAACAATTTACTTGGCAATATATTTATTTCTCTCTCATAAGTTGAAGAACCCAGTGTGGCATTAGGTAACGGAGGGGCATGTAATCATACAAGACCGATCACTAAAAGGTCTTGCTTTTGACTAGATTAAAATGTGAAGCAATTGTAACATAACATAACATTGCTGCACGGTGGCGATATGATAGGTTCTCCTCATGAGTTGTTGCCACGGTTGCGGTTAGTTGAGAAACTGCATATCCCGTTAATGGCAGCAGGGTCAAATTTTAATTAGGCTAGTTTGGCCAACACGCGAGCATAAAGCACAGTGTCAAAAACCCTTACAAAATAGAAAAAATACTGCATCCACATGGACCCAGAAATCAAGACAGTTTAAAATGCTGTGAACTAATTCCACTACGTTAGTTTTGCCTGAATACTCTTTTTCTAAAACAATGATAGAATTTAAAAAAGAAATTGATAGACTCAACATGGTTGACAATGTGCTAGTATATGATGTGCGCCATTAGTTTACGCGGAACCCTAAAAAGTGGAACCGGTTAGTAGATAGAAGGGGCATAGTTGTCACCTCTTCTGAAGACAGGAATTAGCTTGAGACCTATGTCCTCCACTGAGACACATACCAAGCACCTCTCACACAGTTTAACACATCTTCGTTCCTACTCTTTAACCTTCAAATGTTCATCGCTGTTGAGTGGTCTGTCATTCTTGTAATGTAGATTGGAATTGAAATGCAGGTGCATAAGGGATGCTCTGAAAGAAAAGTGTTTGGTTTTAGTCCTCTTAATGTTTCCGAAAACGAAAACAAACTTCACAGTGACTATTCTTCTGAAATGAGCAATTCCAGAATAAAAGCAAAAAATATATCTCGCCATATCATTGTACCCAACTGAGACCTGGCATTTGAATTGAATAATGACAGTTGAAGAAGAAGAAAAAGATGATGACGATGATTCAATTTAATGTCGCATAAGCAACTCAGACTATAGTATGCCAAAACCATGGTGAAACTGACTAGTTAAAAATCAGACTGTTATACTAAATATTATACTTGGCTGGTTGGTAAATTGAGATATAAACTAAAACATGATACGATAAAAATAAGCAGTTGAAGAAAAGGCAGAAACAATTGTTGGCATTGTGTGACTGATGTCGAGTTTGCCACACCAGTTGTTGTATAATAACGTACGCTAATATGCTGTGGCATATAAAGTACAAAGATACACACACTCAATATGTGGTGGATATGTGAAACCAATATAAACATACTTACATTTCGGACTTTCTTGAAAAAGGCAGTCCAAGTCTGTCGGATTTGTCAGACTCGATACAAAGCCAAGTAAGCACAGTGTGGAATCTTTCGAAAGCAGAGGTGCAGCCACCACGACGCTTCGTTATCTGAATGCGTCAGAGCGGCATTGCCTAGTAAGAAGCCATCAGAAGGATCACGCAAAGAAAACTGTGTTGAAAAAGCGGAGGGTTCTGTGGGATGCGTAAGAAAGCATACGCGTTACACAACAGCTACGAGAATGATCGGCTGCACTTGCATGGTTTTCAGTGCGTAGACTTGGAACTGAAAAATAAATGTGCTAACCTTGTTGAAACTACTTTTCCGTCAAGACCACACGAGACCAAACTTGGTTTCTTTAGATGAAGGTTTAGGTGACGGTAGCATGAGGTCCCGATGCCCCTTTGAGGTGCAGCAGACAGAATTTCGCTGAGGCGAGTGACTGCTGTTGCGGTTCGTTGCTTCGCAGCGGAGCAAGAACTATACACCGCAATGATAGGTGAAACTTTCAGAATATGGCTAACAACGCCAACACCAACCCAATGACCCGAAAAAAGCAGGATGAGCCGGGAGTCACACAAGTTCGCAAGCTCGTCGTCATAGGGCATCGGGCATCTATTGCAGCTGACCGGACACGGAAGCATATGGAACGCCGTGCACAGATTGAAAAGAAAATCGTAGGACCTATTGCAGGTGATAAGTGTAGGGTATATTTTTCTTTTCGAGGCTCTTTAACAAAAAAAAACACATTAACATATAAATGCGATTTCATGAAGGAAATTGACAGGTATTGGGTGACCACGTGACGCGTTTGAGCCAGTTATGGGTGTTGGCAGTGGCTCTCGTGTTGACGTCATCTTGATGGTCGGCCGGGATGGATCACTGATTTCTATAGTATAGGCTGGATCGCGCATAGGGTGCTCCACAGCGTGGTCACCGGCCGCCATATTGGTGGGCCCAACGCATTCTGTCGTCTGCATTTAGTTCAAGCGGGGCTGCCCGTGTTTTTTTTTATTTACTTTAAACTAAAGGGCATCTCATGCCAGTTGGTTGTAGCTTTGAGTACACTTCACAAGGACAGAGAAAGAGCGATAATTTTTCACAGGTAAGCTCTTTATTTTGCGGAAAAATGTGTTTATTCGTATCGCATACATCTGACAACTCGGACTTGTTTGCATTGCTACTTCGCTGGTGCCATTACGTACTAAGAAAATATGTGTGGCTGCTCCTATCAATCTCAAAACCATGTATTTTCTATAAACAAAGCGCTTGTGCTATGCAGGTTCCCCTCACGGTCACTCAGGTGCGCCGAAGAAGCGGATGCAGAACCTGCGCCAATATGCCACTTTGTTCCACTGTTCTTTTAATTTGTGAGGTACGGTGGAAGTAAATAAGCTGCTGTGTTAACCTCGTATGTGCAGTCGCTCCTACAGCGTGTGAAGTCATGCATGTGCATGCTCTTCGTGCACAGCGCTTCGAATTTCTGTAATGAAATATGCTGACAGCTGAACAACTGCAACTTATTCGCGACAATAACGTTATATCAAGATGAGGAATGGGGAGTTTCATCACCAGTGTCTATACTCCACCCCATTGCTGGTGGTGAGCCACTTCAGAATAAGGATCGAAATCTTATTGTAGAACACACACACAGACACTCGTAGAACATAATACGATAACGGAAAAAGTCAAACGAGAACCATACAATACCAAACCACATAATAACGAACGAGAACCACGGAACACCACACGAAAACCGAACAACAAACGAAAACAAACAAAAAATATAAAAACGGAAGTACCTTACAATAAACAACAGTGTGAAACCTTTCTGAGCAAAATATAATCAATTTTCTTGGTTGACATTCACCGAATTCACCTTCATGCGTATGCTCCCTGCACGACACTTACGACCCCCTATTTGGAATACAGGCAGCGGAGAAGAAAAAGAAGGTAATTACCATTAAGAACTACAGGAACACGACTGAAGCACGTTTGGAATACATCAGTATACTGTTTCCTAAGAAAAATGTGTGCTAATCAGCAATGAGCAGCGTTGAAAGCGCAATAAATACTCCAAATCAAATCGTTTCCCATTGTTTCCTATGGGAGCAGCCGGCGCCAATGGGCCCTCCAACATGGCGGCCGGTTGCCGCACCTCTCTCCCACGCGCCCCACTCCTATGCGCGATCCAGCCTTTATACATAGAGATCAGTGGGGTGGATATTCTATATAAACGTATGTTTTCTCGGTTTGACGCCAAGCGTTCTGCACTCGGATGCAGTTGAATGTTTAAAATTCGAGTTTAAAGGAACCGTGGGGTTTTAATGCATGAATTTTCGCTTGGAGAGTCCTTGTTGGGTGCTTTATCGACTGCAAGTACGAAAGAGCTCCCACAGTTTCTGGTCAGAGTCCCTTTAAACTTTGGCAAGGGACGTTTAGGGACGTTTGAGGGAAAACAGGTAGGAGATTTCCAATCTCACAACGCAACGAGTACCAGCGGCATGGCAGAGTGGGTTACGGCGTCCCCGTCGGTGGTGGTACCCAAGGTCGTGCTGAACACTGGGAGGTGGTGGGTTGAAATCGTACCACCGGCTGTGCTGTCTGAGGTTTTTCCTGTGTGTTCCGAAGACTTTCCAGGCGAATGCCGGTACAGTTCCACATGATCACCGAGGACGCATACTATCCCCCTGTCCACCACTTCTTCCCCGCTGTCCTCTCACCATCTGTCCACATCTGTATGCCGGTCATACCACAGTTGCTCCGCGGCGCTAACACGAAGTCAAAAAAAAAGAAAACGGAATAGAAATACGTAACGAGTAGTGATGAAAGTAGAAAGTAACTGAAAAGGTAATGCGTCATTTTGTCTGTATTTGTCCATTCTATGTGTTTCAGCCTCAGAACATCAGTTGCTATCATGTCCAACAAATGCCGCTTGCGTCGATCTCGTCGTATGAATGTGTGTATGAGTGTGAAGACATGTAAGGGTGAAAGTGGATGAATGAGAGAGTGGTTGGTTTGTCCCTTCCAATGACGCACCTTTGGAAGTCGCTGCGGGAGGTGTCTTAGCTTAGCTCAATTGCTAAGAGCCCTGGACCTGTAATCATGAAGATGTGGGTTCGAGTCCTACAGCTGGCAAATCGTTTCAGTGACTTCCTTCTTTCATCATTAAATTCTTGGGCACTTCAGGCACTTTGTATGTATTTGTCCTTTCTATATGGTCCAGCCTCAGAACATCAATTGCCATCACGTAAAGAATACGACTTTTGAAAACAGTCAACTAACATCGAGAGGTTAGGAAGTGCATCATGATAAGATTTCTATACCAGCAGCGTGACCTTAAACTTAAGAAGAGTACGTATATGTAGCAAAGGTTCACGGAAAAGGCAAATGACAAGCCAAAAAGGCAAAGGTCGTTTTTCGAATAGAGTCGCCGTCGTCGATAGACGCAATACGACCACGAGAGCCAAAATAATCTAGTTTTTCTTTGCTAGCTTTCTCCCTGGACGTAAACAAGGCGCATAGTTCTCTCATACACTCTGCATGCAGACGCCAGTACAAACCGATGTCTGTTGTGGTATCTTAAAGGTCAGCTACGCCGATTTCCCGATGTGTTAAAACGGTAGTGATATTCAGAACGAGCACGTCCAACTGCCCTCGAAACGCACCTTCGTTTCTCAATTTTGTCTTCCTATTACGAAAATTAATTAATCAAAGAAACCAAAACAAGCCATGGGCGCAGCCATTTTTATGACGTAGATGGGAAAAACCTGCTGCATCTACGTAGATAGAGAATCATGCTTCAGATTGGATGAAAGCCGAGGCTTTCTCCGACTTCCCTGGCGGCTTCTACCGTTTGCGAGGAAATCCAGTTATGGCGGCTGGCTACAATGAGCGTTTCGTCCGAGGTAATCCCGATAACTATTGAACGATGGAAACAACTGCGAACTCACCTCAACAACATTTTCGACGCGAAATTGTGATTTTGTGCTCGAGAACTTCGCAGTTCAGCCGTTCAGCTACTACTCACGTCGACCCGTTTGCTGTTTTTACTGCAAGTGCAGAAATGGAAGCGACTGGGCAACAACGTGAGACTTGGTGGTCGTTTGAGCATACACCTGCAGAGGACTGGTCTTGTCAAAGAAAGAACACCGTATTTCTGCCCGTGTGCACATCGTGCGATTGCCAGGCTTGTTACACTAGATACATATACTGTGCAGCATCATAGCGTGACCGCATTGAACGACGTAAGAATGTATCGTGACCATTCGAACTGCTTTTGTTCAACCACTCGTCTGTTGTATGAAAGTGGTCATTTGAGTTGCCCCGCACATAAAGTGTTGGATGTAGCTTTGCAGTGTGTTTGCTGTGTGTGCAGTGTGTGTTTATCTCGGAGAGCGCATCGCGGCATGTAGATCGAGAGCCCTTATACGTATTTTTTGCATGTTTACTTGAGTGTGCGCGTTACTCTATACCAGCGTTTCCCAAACTTCTCGTGTCTCGGACCCCCAAGCCCACTTAGAATCCATTCGAGGACCCCCGCTAAGTACGATTCATGTTGACATAAATAAGGGATGTGAAGAAAGAAAAGGAAAAACAAACAAACAATGCACCGCCATGCAGGAAATGAGAATGTGGTATATGTCTGCCTTCTTTAGTATCATATATCGTCATATATCAATATCATCGCCCTCAGAGATGACGTGACCAGCACTCGCCAAGACGGTCTTTAGGCTGTCTTCGATCGTCGCGGACTCCCACGAACACTCTCGGGGACCCCCGGGGGTCCGCGGACCACACCTTGGGAACCACTGCTCTATACCACACAGGCCATATTTCATTCATGATGGCTCCGCAAATAAACACGTGCGGGTCGATCTCATACTGCTTTTGAGTTAGGCATAGTGTCATCAAACCAGGGTATCCTGTTTGCTGGGCACAACAGATGTTATTAAGGGTACCGCAACATTTCTCACTTCTTGTACCATGCTAACATTGCCAGAATAAGGAACATTACACTGTGTTGTGTATTCCACACTCAGTTGTCTCGCGACCTAAACCCCCAATTATTATATTGTGTACATGTTCAACCAGGCAGCCCTTCCCATACCCTAATTTTTTTAGCATGTGCTTAAAATTGCACAACTGCCACTCAAGTAACTTTGCCACCAAATTTGAACATGAGAGAACTGATGTTCTGAGGCTGGAACAACATGAAGGTACAGTATATGTACTTCATCCCAAATGTAATAACCTTGGTGGAAATGGTTTATGCTGTCCTCTGCCTTGTACGGTGCACTTCGGTGCAAAATACACAGAGTCCAAATGTTTTCCTTGTCCACAAATGCCCTGTCAAAGCTGAAAGACCGTTATCAAAATGGGGAAGCCCGGGCTTGCTTGTCCAGAGAAACAAATATGAAACTGCAGCGCTCAACGTAAATAACTGCATGCTGAGCAACTAAGGCTGGTGATGCCGAATACCTAATATTTCTAGGTTAAAAGGAACAAAAAATAAAGAAGAGCACAGCGGCATATTAATGTTGCTTCAAAAGTATAACACCACAAAATTTATGAAAGTCAGTTCGTGTATTTAGTTATGCTGGTCATCTCCTGCACTAATTTTTAATAATGATCAATTGCGTTGCTACCAACCAGGCCATAAGCGTGACCTATGATCTAATAATAATAATAGTATTTATCGATGACCTATATGGACCAACACTAGTTTGGTCTAGGTTTCACAC